>NC_045704.1:25198500-25448500 GCF_009834535.1 Camelus ferus | reverse complement strand
CACAGAGGTTAAGGGTCAGGAGACCTTGACTGCAGTCGGCTTTGCCCTCAGTAGCTGTTTGAGCCTACACAAGTTCTTTCAGCTCTCTGAGCCTCAGTTTTCTCCTTTGTACAATGGGAATAATAATATGTCCCATGTGGTAAACGTTGGCGGCTCTCGTGATGGTTGTCTTAGTCTTTGGCATTCATTTACCATGCTGTAGTTCATATTTCATCATCACTATTATTATTTTTTCTTTATATTTACTTTGTTCACCCACATGCGTGTTAAGCTCCTTCAGGGTACAACTTCCCACCTCTGACCTTCCTCACTGGAAGTGTCTCTTGCTGTTGGCACAAAGTAGGATGTCAGCAGGTGCCCTGTGGTTGACCACGGGAGCAGGAGGGACACCTCTGGGGCTCCGTTGATAAAACAGAGGGCCTTCCTTGGGCTCAGCCCCATAGCCACAAATCCACGGTTGACGATGTGGGAATAGATGAGAAGTGCTCCCTGCCCCTCTGCTGCTTGAAGAAAGTCCCAGAAGTAAAAGAACATTCAGAAAGGGACCCAGCCAAGGATCCTACACGGGCCAGAGATTTGTCCCCAGAGGGGCAAAGGCGGAGAGGAAGAGTGGGTTCCGTCGAAGTGTGTGCTGCGATATAATTTCTCGCAGACAAACGAGGATGAATGAGGGAACTGGGCACCTCACCGCATGATACGGGCATCCCGGATGCCCCCTCTGCCGTCTGCGCAGCGCCGCCGGTCTGCCGTGTGGACCGCTGCCCTGCCGCCCGACTCTGTGCCCCGCACAGAGCAGGCCTTGCTGATACTTGCTGGCTGAATGAATTAACTCATATTCAAGCAAATATCGGGAGCCCAAACCAAGTGAGAAATGAGGCCAGAGCGTCCAAAGTGTTTTCAGTTCCTTGGTCAGATCTGCCTTTCTCCTCGAAGAAGCCCTGTGAAGAAAGCCCTGGAGGAGATAATAACAGTGTCTTTCACCATGGAAAGGTCAACCAACCTGTGTTTATTGAGTCACTCAGTGGGCCAGCCCTTTGCTCGGCTTTGTAGGTGATTACGAGACAGGCAGACCCACAGGGTACTCTGGGCAAGCAGGCTGGAATCAAAACACAGGAGAAAAATGAGAAAGCAGCCCAGGGCAGCATGTCATTGTGCAGAAACGACCAGAAAAGGCTCAGAGGATGGGGCTGTGCTGGGGAGGCCCTGACAGTGCGACTTAGCAGGGTGGGAACACGTGAAGAGGCAGAGAGGAGAAGGTGGGGGGCTGCGTGCCTGGAGCCGACGTGGAGGGCAGGCGGGTGACAGGGGCTCTCAGGCCAGCGCGGCAGTGGGGGGTTTGTGTCCGAGTCCTGGACGGGGTCTTTCCATCACGTGGCTCTCTCGCCCCTCCCCCGCCTCCGATCACCACCCTTCCTGCCGAGGCCGCTTTGAAATTTGACTAAGGTTGTGAGCGCATGTCTCAGCATTTCTGGATGCAATTTGGTATCATAGCAAAGAATCAAAGGATATTTGCTATCGCTTTAAAGTACGTTCCTCTCCCTCCACCTCTGAGCACCTGACCCCACAATCATCGCTGGCTTTGAAATAACAGACCTGTCATAATTACGAGAATTAGTCTGGAGGCTTCTGCCTTATTTGCTCAACTAAGGTTACTGAGGCTGTCTTTAGAGGTGGAAAGGGTGTCTGGGATCATCTCAGCCAAGATGGTAGATTCAGAGCGATGCCTGCCGGGTTGGGGCAGCCCCAGGTAGTGAGGACGAGGGAGGGGCCTGGCGTAGGGAGGAAGCCCCCCACTGCCCAGCCCAACAGCCACTGCTCCTTGGGACCGCAGACCGAGCATTGTTGGGAGAGAACAGTTTCTCAGGAGAAGCCCGAAACCAAAACTACATGTGAATGCCCCAAATCTGTAAATGTTGAAAACAAATTTAGCAAATGAAAACCCCGTGTAATGAACGTTTGCGGTTTGGATTAGAGGGCAACCCCCGACCCCTACGTGCCATAGAAATGGAAACGGAGGCCCAGGCACGGAAAAGGACGTGGGCTAGGTCATTAAGGTGGTGGGCACTTGTGTGCCTGCCTGGTCCAAGTCCCGAAGCGTGGTGTCCACTAGGACCGTCCATCAGCATGCCGCCCACACTGCCTGCTTCCTTCCAGAGGCTCCTGCTTGCGCCTGGCATGATCTCTGTGGCTTTGAATCTGTGCTGCAAAGCCTGATTCAGTCAACACCCTGAGCTGGCTCTGTGGCCACTCCTTCCAGGTGGTGAGGCAGAGGCCACATGGCAGCCCCGGGCAGCCGGCAGGGAGGGCCAGAGCTCTCGTGGAGGGTGGCTTCAGTGTTCTTATGGGGCATTAAAGGAATAGAGCGAGAGTTAATGCAGAACTCTTTCTTTGACTTAATTTATTATAATATATGTGGCTAAAATGTAGATCACACTGCTGTTTTGGATCTCCGTTTTGATTCCCAAAATTGCAATCATGATAGGTGGATTATAACCGTGCTTTAACATACAGATGAGGAAATGTATTCCTGTGCAATTTTCCCCTAAGGAGAAGTCAGAGGATAAGGGGCAGGAGTTTTGAATAACCTTGCAACATTTAGTTGGCTCTCTCGCTTATGGGATAGAAATTAGCATTACAGGACTTCGTGTGTTGTGAATGCAGCACTGCCTTGGATGTTAGTGTAGAAGAACTTCCAAACGGAATGGAGAAGGCAATTTTCCATTTTAAAGAAAAAGTCACCACCATCTAATCTAGCAAAGTGGGGTCACCACAGCAAATTGTTGTGCTTATTTAAAAATATGAAGCACCTACTATGTGCCAGGCACCTTGCTAGAGGCTGGGGATGCCACAGTAAATCAGACAGACCAGAGATTTGCTGGGGAAGTGAGCGCAAGCCGTGAACGTTGGGTAGTGCCCAGCTAGTGGGGAGGGATGAGGGTCCCAGGCGGAGGGAAAGGACCATCCAGTAAACCTCTCACAGGTGGGAAAGCAGAGGATTTGTCCCCATTCTGGCAGCGCACACAGAGCACCTGTGTGGCAGGACGCCCCCAAGAACATATGTTGGGCAGACTTTTCCCCAGGCCCAGAAACTCAGCAGAAGCACCGAGGCAGAAGGAACCGGTCCGGTGCTGCCCCAGGGCCTGGACTCTGCTCGTCCACCAGCAGTGCTCCAGGGCCAGCACCCGCCCAGCCTCTCGTGTGCACCCCTGAGGTTCTGTGTCCAGATCATGCCCACTGCTGCCCCCCTCCCAGCACCCGTGCAAGGGCTCTTGCAGAGCAACACCCAGTCTCCCCTTCCCGGCCCTGAGAGCTGACTGCAGCCTTTCCCCTCACAGCACAAGCCCTGGGCTCAGCGTTACCAGGGCAGGTCAGGGAAGGTGAGTGAAGGACTTAAAAGAAAAGGATGACCCCCTTTGATTACACAGCCAAGGAATCACGGCCCAGCTTCCCAACACCATTCATGGATCCATCAGTCAGTCACCAGTATTTACTGAGCACCGACTCTGTGCCAAGAGGTTTTAGGGATGTAGATTGAGAAAAACAGACCCTACCCCAGCTTTTAAAGAATAGACAGACCAGTGAGAGAGAGAGAAATGAAGCAGGTATCACACACGCCTACAGTAAGTACAGACTCTGGTAGGTGTCGTGAAGTTTCCGTTCTGGGATCATCAGAGGATGTCTGAGGATGTCCCCCAAGGAGGCAGCGTTGGGGCTGAACTGTCAAGAATGGTGGGATTACCAAGCAAGGGGGAGGTGGTGTGCTGGGGTTTAGGGTTTGGGTTTCAGGAAGAGGGACCAGTATGTGTTGAGATTCTGAGGTCCTTCAGGGAGAAAGTTTTCACCTTCCTTTTTCTGGAGGGCCAGGCGGGCTGGCTGGGGACTCTTAGGTTGTTCTGGGAACGACCTGGACAGACCCAGAGTGGGCGGGGGTGGGAGCGGCATCTCTGTGGCCCCCTAAAGCTCTGTCGAGGAAAACTCCCAGCTCACATCACATCACTGTCCCAAGTCACTGCCCAGTGCCTGCAGGACGGCTCTGAAATTCTTTCCTAGTATTGGAGTGTGCTTTCCTGGGACAGGGTGTGGGCTGATCAGAGGGCCCCTGGGGTGCAGGACTGAGAGGCCCAGTGATGGTGTGTCTGGGCCAATGGGGTGCTCTGCGGAGACGTTTAAATCCAGCCTGCCCTTTTCCCTTTCACACCAGCCATCTCATGGTAGAGCGCAGGGTGGTGAGGCCTGAGTTGTTCAAAACGGTGAACACTCTTGTCTCTCCTGGCATCCCGGTCTAGCACTGCTCTCCCCGAGTCCCCGGTCTTCCTCCCATGATAAGTCTGTCATGCCTTGGGGACAGGTGCCAAATAAACTGTAATTTAGGGATTAGGAAATATGGGTGTGAGTGGAGCCTCATCCATGGGTTTCCCACCACGGAGGCTGGTGCCCCTTTGCACACCGGAGATGGTCTTCCCAGTCTGGCAGCGTGAGTCCTGCTTGGAATGTGCTGGGTGGGAGAGGGGAGGCTGACCTGGGGCCGGGCTCCGGTGGCGACTCCACTACGTGATCATCACCTGGTCATTTTTCCTGGTTGTCTGTGCTGTGAATATTGCGGACCCGGGTAGGTCAGGGGAGCTGTCAGTTGGGAGACTGACAATCAGATGTTCTTTCCTTACGTTATCTCATTTGGTTTTCACAAGGGACTGGAAAGCAGTGCCATTATTTCCGCTTTTACAGGCAGACTTTGGAGTCTGGGCAAGGTTAGGAGAAGCATTTACAAAGATGTAGCTCGGAAGCAGCAGGCCAGGTTGGGACCCAGTGCTGGCGTCTCAAAGCCGGTGACTCTCCCGCTCTGCCATGACCCCTCTGCAGGATTTTAGGTGTACTAAGGCCTTGCAAACCCCCTGTCTCACGAAACACTCAGATTCCTTTGTGATAAGTACCATTATCCAATTAATGACACGGTTATACAGATAAGGGCACTGAAAGCTCATGACACTTAAGCGGTTTGCTCAGGATTACCGAGTTTAAATTCGAACTCAGATCTTGGGAGTCAAACACATCTCGGTGTTTTGAAGTGAGCCCCTCCTGGCCGGCAGTCTCTGCGCATGCCTGGGGACCGTGTGGACACTTCGCTCTGCTCCAGCCACCCGCTCCCGCCACAAACAGGGCCACCTGTTCCCGCCCCCTCCTTCCTGGGGGCTCCTTGGAGGACCCACTCATCTTGCTTGGCCGGTTCCTTGTCCCTGGTCAAGATTCCTCTGGACAAGTTTATGGGATTTCTAGACCCTGGGTAGTTCCCTTTGAGAACTTTGCCAACACTTGATATTCTTCTCTGTGATTCAGGGAAGAATGAGCAGATCTGACCTGTTAGAAGCTGCTACGCAGGAAGCTAGTCCCACCAGGAGCGGGGGTCAGTTCATTCATTCACACATCATTCGTTCATGCATGTGTTGGGTGAATGATGGCTGGACACCTGCTACGTACTGGATGTGGAGGAGGAGGGCTCACAGCCTGGTTCCCTGCCAGTTACAGGCTAGCAGGGAAGCTGGTGCCAGAGAAGAACAAAATCCAGACCCTTCACATGGCCAGAGAGGCTAGTTGAGGGTCCGCTCAGGTTGTGACCGTGCTGAGGAGCTATGTGAGGTTTATAACAGGACCTGATTTGTGATGGAGAAACATCGCTCTTGTGGTTATCAGAGGAAAGCAAAGTTGCCATCAAGCCACTCTCTACAGTGGGGTGGGAAACAGTGAAAACTTTGCTAAATGTACCACGGTCATATTGGCTAAAGTCCACTGCCCTACCAGCCACCTGGGGCATCTGCTTTGCCAGGGCACAGACACTGGACCACTGGATGGGGAAGGCCGTTCCCCAGGGCATCAGCTCTGCTTTGTTTTGCCAGCAGGTACCAAGACAATGGTCAGTGGGGTAACCTCGGCTGTCTCCTTGGCTCCTCTGCTTTGTGGCCTGAGCCAAGGCCAAAGGTTTTGTCCTTTGCAGGTCTGCCAGCCAGGCAGAAGAGCTCCAGAAAAATGTTATGTGCTGTGAGGAGTAGAGCTGGATAGAATTTTTTTTTTTTTTGCTAATTTTCATATGGTATTGAAAGTTTCAGCATTTATTAAAAAAAAATTTAAATCTTGATCCATTGATAGGGTTCATCTGATAAAGATTCTCAAATTAAAAGAGCTGGAGAAGTCAGTGCAGCTCAAAAATGGCAGTAACTTCAGAGCTGGCAGTTGACACTTGTTTTTTGCCACTGTTTACTCTTCAATAAAAAATGCATATTTACCATAGCAACCTCCTGATCACGTGGTGCCCTATCTTACCCGCTACCCTCTAAAACAGAATAGCTTCTTAAAGAAACACGCACATCCTAATATGCATGCTTTTCAGATGCAAAAACGTATTCTTTATAAGGAAGCCCTGTTTCCTGGGATTTAATGCTAATAAACACGTCATCTTTACAGAAATCATTTTGGTCCCATGTCTTAAATTTTAGGGTGTTCATTCTGGAAATCAAAATAAAATTACTCTTGGAGGGGCTTTTGATTATCTTGAGAGTTTGCTGATTATTTATTTTAATATGCTTAAAAATATATATATATATTTGCTTTTATACATGAACATACGTATATGTACATATACATATATATATATTTTTTTCCAAACAGCAGCCATTAGTATCTTTGGAAGGGAGTTTGGTGTAGATTCTAATGACCTGCCGCTTCATCTGTGATTAAAGGTTGTCATCTATGCGAAGCTCAATTGCAGCCTGAATTGTTTTTCACTGTTAACTTGGGAGAATTGCCTGGGTTTTCGGAGCTTTGGAGAGACTGCTCCAACCTGGACGTTTTCAGAAACAGAGCGCGCCCTCTCAGTCTGGACCTTGTGCGTGTGTCTGGTCCCACAGCTTGGGGCTTGCTGGGTGGGGAGAGCGCGAAAGCCACAGGTCTCTGCCCTCCCCTCCCAGACATCCTTGCAAGCAGCGTGTCCCTTTGGCAATATTCATGTTAAAAGCTACTATTAATTGGAGCCTATCCTGCACCAGGCACTGTGCTAAATGAATTGTTATGACTATCCCCGTTTTGCAGATAAGGAAACTGAATGAACCTTGGAGAGGTTATGTAATTTGCCCAGGATTACACTCTTAAGAATGGGTGGAACTTGGTTTTGACCGGAAGCCTTTGGACTGCAAACCTGTTCCACTTAATCTGTGATTGGAACCTTTCTGTTAGACGTCAGCCTGAAGGACAAGTGGGGACAGGATGGGGGCGGTGAGCAGTGCCTTCCTTCCCAGAATGCTCCTCTGGAGATGTCGCCTGGCCTCAGCAGGGTTTTCAGAGTTCCCTTCCCATTCTGGTGTTCACCTGTGCCGGAGCCACGTACTCCTGTGCTGCGGGTCTCTCTGGATGCCATAGCCCTGGGGACAGTGGGGTTGCTGTGTGTGATGAGCGCTGCGGTCAGTGCCAGTGCCCGTCTGGGACACCTCAGCAGGCTAGGGGCGGGGGGTGGGGTGGCGCTCATCTGAACCCGGGCCAGGTGGATTTTTAAAATTCCTTTCAGCCACATGCAGACCAATCTGAAAAACAAGAACATATTGTGACTCTGTTATGCTGAGTGGCTTTGGGGGAAAATCCGATTGTGAAGTGAGCCAGGGCTCTCGGTGGCATTGTGACCCGAACTCAGAGGGGGAGAATTGCCTGGACCCCATGCCCTGGGCAGCCCGTCGGACTGCAGCGTGTCCATGAGCCTTTTCATAATTATCCATCATGAATGCCTCCATGCTGCCTTAACAGATTATTTAAAATGGTGCACGCGCCTCCCATGCAACCTCAAGTCAGCCCCGAACTGTACATACGTACAAGCCGGGAGAGGTAATTGCTTATCATGTATCTCTTTGTTCCAGACACTTTTATAAAAGAGTATGTATTATGTATGGTGTGACCTTCAAATGTCAGGAATGTGTTGTGCAATAAACTGTCAATATTTGTGGTTATAAGGTACTAGATGACTTTTACAATAATTGGAATGGCTATATTAAAAGCTTGGATCACTCAGCTGGTTAAAGAGAAAGACACAGGCCAGTGTTCATCAGGGACTTGCCTTCTGCCAACGATTAAATGAAAGATATTGCAAGGTGCTTAAGATGTCTTCTTTGTTTAAAAAAGAATATGGCAAAACCTGTCTCCGGGGGAGGCGTTGTCTCCCAATCACCCCTTCCCCTTTCAGTGTGTGCGACTCCTGAGAGAAGAGTCAGCCCCACAAGTTATGGCGACCGACCAAGTGCATTTGCAGAACGATCGGTCCAGCCAGTTCTCAGTGTCATTTAGGTAAGAATTCCTTGAAACGTACCCGGCAGTCAAAGATGTCTCCTCCCGTCTTTCCTCCAGCCCCCACCCCACCCTTAAACGAGGGGGCTGTAAATTACCTTAAGAGGATCTTAAAAGCTATAGTTTTTTTTTTTTTTAAGAAAATAAACTATGTAGAAATCTTTTGGGAATTTATGCTTTACTGAAAGTAGAGGTTTCTATAGTCTAGGTTTTTTTTTTTTTTTTCAAGAAAGGAATACGTAATTTAGATTGTGGGAAAGAGAAGACATAACAAACATTTTGTGATAATTACAGTAGTAATTGGGACATGGATGACTCTGAAAATATCTGTTTTATTATACTTTTTTATTGATTAATAATCTCTTTATGCGAAGAGGAGGCTGTTTCTTCCAGTGCAATGACATCTTCCTTTTTAGCCAGACAGTGGGCAGATGAAGTAGTGGCAGGTCCCTTAGCAGCACACCGCCATCTTTTCAGACGCTCACTTGTGACCTTGCTGATTCAAGTGTGTTTGTGGCTCCTTCCACCCGGATGGAGAGAGAACCGGAAGACCTTCCGAGGCCACCTCCTTCAGAAAGCCTCCCCAGGTTGCCCTGACCTCCTGCCCACCTGCTGGTATCACACCCCAGCCCCTGATGGGCAGTGCTCAACCCTTCGGGGCATTTCTGGTATTTTGCTGGTGCCCAGGGCCAGTTCCTCCCAGGCTACTCAAAGCAGCTTCCCCTCTTAAAATCAGGAGCTGATCTTAGCTTCTTAATTCCAATTTGCTTGCCTCCTCTGATTCTTTTATTTATCTTGAAGAAAGTATGTACAGTTGTTTTTTTTTTTTTAATCACCTGCTGTGAGTGGAGCACCTAGCATGTGCTGGGGACGTAACACCAAACAGCAGTGAATGGCCCCTGTTTGTCTGGAGCTTGTGTCTGCCGTAGGTCAGTCTGTGTCTGCAGAGGGTGATAGACAGGTTCCTTGGAGGACAGATCAGAGGAAGAGTGCCCTGGCAACCCGGAGTCCAGAAGATTCCTCCAGACAGCAGAGTCAGAGATGCTTCTCCCAGGAGATGCCTGTGTACTAAAGCCTGAGTGAGGGTCTCCATGTGAATTCTGGGGGAAGAGAATTCCAGATGGAGGGGCAGCAAAAGCAAAGCCCAGAGTTGGGTACCAGCCAGGAGGGCTAGAGGAAAACAGAAAGATGGGATGCTGGAGTACAGTCAGTGGTTGGGATGAGGTCAGAGCAGTAGTGAGGGCCGGACGTGATGGGGGTTGCAGACGGTGAAAGGAAGGAGTTGGGCGTTATTCCAAAGAGTGATGGAACCAGTGGCCTGCCCCTCCCTGCGTGTGACCAGGCCTTTCCCAGAAGATGGTGGGTCCCCGGGCCATCCCTCTCCAGACTCATCCTCCTGCCTGGTTCTCCTCACCCAGGCCAGTTCATAAGTGACCCTGCTCTGCCCTGGCTCACCTGAGCAGTTTCAGGGATGGCTCCCCACCCGCCAGGCCAGAGGGAAGAGACTCATGGGCAGAGCCCAAAGACCCATCACACTGATGTCTTGTCAAAGGTTGATTCTGTGAGTCCCAAATGCTGCATGCTGCATCCATGATCACAGTTCCCAGGCTGGGGACTAAAAGTGCCTGCCTGCCTGCAGCCAGCCCTGAGGGCAGGGGAGAGCCAGCAACCGGAGGATTTCAAAGGATGTTGTCAACAGCAGCATAACACAAGGCCAACGGGAAGGGACCCCATGGGTGGCCCAGTCACCAGCAGGGGGGCTCCACGCACTCCCCTGACAATTAAGAAAGGGCTCTGGGCTTGGTAAAACCAGAAACACATTTGGCCCACAGTGCTTGATTTTGAAGCCCTTGTGTATTTTAAGGGAAATTTAATCCATATGTTTCTGATTCATTTTCACTTAACTCATCAAAATGTTGCTTTAGAGAAGCTATTTGAGATCCTCGTGTCTTATACTTTTTTCCTCCGAATTTTAGCCTTTTAGTGACCTATTTCCCCAATTCCAGAAATCCTATCTTGCCAAAAGCAAATGGAGCCCTGCACAGTTTTGAGTTTGAGTCAAAGGGGAGAAAGGCGATGATGGAGGACATTCATCTCTGCACCCAGCAAACTGCCATGAGCCCGGGACTTGCCGGTGAGCCCAGCCCTGTCCCAGGTCCCAGGGACCCACAGGGAAGCTGGCCGCTGCCTTCACACAAGTGGTCATCCTTTTCTAAAATAGCTCTCTATTTAAACAAATACTTTTGCCAATCCGTATTAATGCTTAACTGTTTAACATGACTATATATGGCCATCGTAAACCAGAGAACTTTGATGAAACAACAGAGACACCGAATTAATACTGACCCAAGGCATGACTTATCTTCCAAGAGTGAAGTTCAGTTGTTTGCTGTCCCGTTATCATTTTTATGTGTACCATTAATTTAAAAATCATCTTCAAAAATACAAGGAAATCTTAATCAGGAATCTGTACCACAGTCATCACTGTTTTATTTGAGTCTTTTCATTGTCAAGTTTTCAAAATAAGGGAAGTGCTGAACTTTTCAGAGGAGCTATATACATGCCTTTGGACTTTTTCTCCAAGGCACTCTTTTTCCTCGCCTGAAAAGATCTTAAAACCCTGGTATATGTGGGCAAAGAAATGAAGAAAGAAGGGATTTTTCAGTGGCCTACTCAACCCGTAGATGCCACAAATTGTTTTTTTCCTTCGTTAATGAAGTGAGAGCTGTGCTTTTGAGACGCTCTTTGCACAAGACAGACTTTTAGAATTAACTGGACAACTCATCTGGGAAAATGTATTTACCGTTATACTAGGAGTTGCATAGAAATTGAAATACCATGGCCTTTTATGTCGTCACGTAGTAAACGCTCAGGTGTACAGACTGCTCCCTTCCCCACCTGAGGCTGCTGGAATAACTCTCCATTCCCTGCGTGGGCTTGTCAGCGTCATCATCGTTACAATTTTTTTTTAAATGGAAATCTTTCCAAAATGTACATTCAGGCGTGTGAAGGGTAAGGCTGCCTGGCAGGATGAGGTGAGAACTGAGAATACACGCACAATTTAAAAAAAAAAATTCTCTTTGCATTCTTTTCTGAGGCCCAGTCTGCCTCTTTTGGTCTCTCTGGCCCTTGTCTCTGTCTCATTTTGTGAATTAATAGGACTACCTGGAAGACTGGGTCTAAACCCAGAAGACCTCACCAGTTAGAAGCTTTACTTGTCTTCATTCCCTGTTCTTCCTGCAATGACCACTCTCCAAAGCTCCATGACTTAACACAACCAAGGCTGTCTTCTCATGCGTGCAAATCCTGGCTTGGGTCGACGCCTGTCCGTCTGTTGACTCAGCGACCCAGACATCCTCCGCTTTGTGATTCTGCCCCTCGACCCTTGTGTTGCAGGGGTATCGTGGCCGCCGGGGAGGAGAGGCAGGGAACGGTGGCACACTGTCTCTCTTCTGCATCACCTCCAGCCATTGGCTGGACTAGTCACTTGGTCTCAACTTAGTGCAAAGGCAGCTGGCAAACATAGGGGCTCGTGGAATGTATAGGAGCACATACTGTCCCTTCCATGGCCATTTCCCCCCATCTCTCTAAGACCCATCCCTGTTTCTTATTTGGCTTGAGGCTAAGGTGGGTGAAGACAGCTTGCAGGGCACGTGGGGCTCTTCTAGCATCGCAGGACAAGGGGCTGGAGGGGAAGGGCCGGGAAGCCCAGTCCCCGGGTCAGATGGAAGCATGGTCAGGGGTGAGGTGAAGGGACTCAGAAGAAAGAGATCCCACCTCCTGACTCCAAGGTCAGCCTTCTTGGCAAACAAGTCTATTTTAAATATGTACCAAGGAAGTTCACTGTTTAAAAATAACCTGGGGGGAAATCTACCCTTAAAATACAAAATTAGTTCACAAGCCAAGTATTATCTATGAGTCAGGTTAAGTGTATAATGAGACAGCCATAAATTCAAGTCATATTTGTGCACAGCAAGATAGCCAACCTCAGGGATGGATTCAGACAGCCGCTGTTTTGTTTTGTTTTTTCCAATTGAAGTATAGTTGGTTTACAATGTTGTGTTAATTTCTGGTGTACAGCACAGTGGTTCAGTTATCCTTTTATTTATTCTTTTTCAGATTCTTTTTCATTATAGGCTATTACAAGATACTGAATATGGTTCCCTGTGCTGTACAGTAGGACCTTGTATATGTGTCTAAGCTCTGACTTTTGAGAAGTTGTTTGTCTTTCTTCCTAGTGTTTAATTCTTTGTCTACCCAGGACTGCCAGTTTGTGGCTCAGTTGATGACAAGTATTCCAACCGTGACCATTTTTAATTCCCCTTTCCCCTCCTTCAGCCCACAGCTGTGGGACCTCCCGCCTACCCTCCCTCTGTGAATTCTCAGGGAAGGTTAACGCACTTTACGTCCCCCTGGTCTAGGCCAACCTTGTTGTACTTGCAGAGGATTATAAGGAGCAAATGGGAATGTAGGAGGCATGGTTTCTGACTTTGAGATGACAAAATTAGAAAGGTCAGTTGTCTGATGTCCCCTCACCCCCAAATAACATATTCTTGAAATGATTGGATCCATGTCCTCTTTTTTTTTAATCAAACTACTCTCAGCTTATAGGACCAGGAGAAAGCTTGCAGAGTTTTTGATCCCTCCTGCAATTCACTTATTCCAGGCTGAAACCCGGGAAGGGTTGCGTAGAGAGCCCCTGCTCCTCTGTGATATTATTTGCTGCCACCATACAAGACATCCATTTCTGAAGAACGGATCCCATATTATTTAGTGGGGTCAAGAAAAGAAACAGGGGCCACAGGAGTTATCTCGGAGCCATTTCCCCATTGCATGAGACCCAGAGCACACCCAGGCAGTAACTGTGTTAGGTAAGGAGGTGGCCTCCCTGCCTGCAGCCAGATGCCCCCGCTCTCAGGCACACCCTGGTGTCTAGGAGCTGGTAGCCCTCCTTGCACAGATAAGCAAGAGGAATAGACAGCAGGCCTGAGGCTGACTCTGTCCACACGCCTGCCTTTAGTCTGCTCAGCACACTGAGAGGAAGTGTCTGATCAGAGGGATGAGATACTGTAGGTTTTAGGAAAAGGCCTTCTTTTTTTTTTTTAAGCTCAGACCAACCCACAAACAGCCCGACAAAGGATGACAGATGTCGTTTTTATAATGCTGTTTCCTTTCTGCCGCCTGTGTACTGGAGGGGCTGGGAAAGGGCTGGTCTGAATCAGGACCAGTGATTGCTTTGCTGGCCGGCCGCGGGGGCCACAGGCAGAGCTCCAGACTCCATCCCCAGGAGTCTTGTGGAAAGACAGCTGCCGGTGCCTTTACATTCTGGGTAGAGAAGACTCAGAGAGCAGCCTCCTCTTTCCCGCTTGGGTCCTCGGCAGGGCTGGGCACAGCTGCGGGCCAACACCCGCCCAGGTGTGGGCACGGAGTCACACGCAGACCCCGTGAGTGTGCGGCTCAGCGGACCTTCCTCTGCCATCACCGACTGTACTTGGCTCTCAGCCTCTCCGGACACTTCCTGGGACCACCCACAATCCCCCTTCATCGTTGCTCAAGTTTGTTTTTCTAAGTTGGATTAGTCTAAGAGTAAACGCCATAAGCCTTTTGGCCTGCCACCCCCCTAACCAAAAAAAAGAAAAAAAAAAAACACATTTCTGTGCAAAGTGAAAATTAGACTCTTAAATCTGCAAAGAAAGCTGTTTATCTTACAAATTTATTCTTTTTATTGGGCCACACATATCCAAGATAGAAAGATAAAAGGGAAACAGATTCAGGCCATCACTTAGAGTGACGTAAAGGAGAAGTGGCTCATCCTCACCTTCCGTCAAGGCTTCCAGAGCGCGGCAGTAGAAATACGTTCTCCGCACTCTCTGTTCTCTTCTGTTGGGCAGCCCTGCCTTGCCCTGCTCCCCAGGGCTCCGCTGGAGAAGGATTTGGGGGAGGTGCTCACGTGCAGACTGGGAGACAGGGAGACGGGCAGAGATGTTACCTTCCAAAGCCCACCCCACCTTCCCCTGTCCTGAAGCCAGCACTTGTCATTCAAGTGGACAGCTTTTAGCCTCCTAACTTAAATAGAGAATCTTAACCCTGTCTCAGGGAGCACTTGGGCCGAATTTTAATCAGGCTTGTTGTTTCAAGCTGACTTCATGATCCCACAAAAAGGATGAGTAATGCTGGGGGTGGGTGTGGATGCAACAGGTTTGGGGTTGGGGTGGCTGGGTGGGGGGAGATGGGTAAGTGATGGCCTTTCGGCTGTTTACACCTGAGATGGGGCTGACTTGGAATTGGCATCTGGCCACTGTTCTCCTGGGCTGTCAGCACACAGGCTCTTTGAGACAGAGGTGGTGGCAGCCTTGGTGGACTCGACCTGCAGGCATGGACTGCCCGTGCTGACTTCGGCATGTGGGCGTTTGTTTGCTACACTCTCTTGGGCCTATTTCCCCTTATAGGTAGCTCAGTAGCCATCTCTGGTAGTCTTTCCCCATCCATGTAGACAACGACAAAGCTCATGCTAAGGTGGGGTGACTTCTAGATGTGGACGAACCAAGTCCTCCTACTTGTGCAAAATTATGAGAGAAAAAAAAGAGGGGGCTGGGCAGGTAGGCCCTTCCAAGGATGGTTAGAAGAGTTTGGGAGAGTGGGAATCAAAGTGTGCCTTCAAGGAGCTCTTCCAGGGTGACGATGCCATGGTGCACAGTCCAAATGCAGAGAGGACACTCGAAGCCAAAGGGTTTCCACAGTTGCTTCGAGCAAACATCCACATAAGAGTTAAGTGAGATTGCCTTCACCTTGTTCATGGCCTCTAAGTCCGTCCCTTTTGGCTGGGAGCAGAGAACACCAGGAATGGATGTTGCGAGTAAAAGCAATTTGCATCTTCCATGACTTGGAAGGTACAGATCTTGCTTATTTTGCTCCCTGCAGAACTCACAGGTCTGCTTATCATCCCAGAAGGTCCCCTTGTTCTCAGAGTGGATCTACCATGAGACCTAGAGGGTGGGCTGGTGGCCAGGACCCCACCAGCCTCAGGAGCTCAGGTTCTGTGCCAGGAGGCCAGCCTCCAGCTCTGCGGGGAGGCCATGGGAGAAGGCTTGCGTGGCCCCCCTTCTCCAGACGCAGCTTCCCAGCTCCGGCCCTGTTCCCGTGATGTCGCCTCTTTGGCAACGTGATGTCAGGCCTCGGGTGTTGCAATAACATATCCTGCAACCACTAGATATTTTCACAGTTTTATTTACTGTTATGTCCCATCATTTCTGTGCAGAAGGTAGCCGTATGTAAATTTTATTCCATTTTCTAATGGTTTGGGTTACGTAACAAATAACAGCAGGAAGGAAAATTTGTATTGATACTTTACAGAGGAAGTTCTCAAGTCACTGCACAAAGATTTAACTGCAGTGCTGTAAGTTTATGGGAGTTTTGCAGCTGAGTTTCTGCACATGACTCTGAATATGTCACTATATGTTTATCACGGGCTAATTGTGGAACCGCATTTCCATACTTTTTCTTCTCCCTTTCATGAGATTACACCAGCCAGCGATGGATGCAAGACTCCACAAGGAAGAAATGATCGGTTTGGGATAATTTTCTTTCCTGTCTCAAAATAGCTGTATGTCTGCATGTCTTAGGGACTCAGCCTAGACACATTTTTTTTCATTTGTTACTTGATATAATGCAAATGCGATTTCGATCCTATAGCAGACGCTCCAGCTAGTCCATGTTGTAAATTAATCAGATTCAACAAACACCAACATTTTTAAACTTTTGGAAAAAAAATATTTAATAGGAGCTAAGCAAAAGAAGAAATCAAACCAGCTGCTGACACAGCTGTTTCTTTTCTTGTTTAATTCAGTTCAATATAAAGGTACCATATGCTGCTTAAAATGATGATAGGAAAGATGAAATAATTTAAGAGAATAACAAGAAAATACATGAATTGTCAGCATTCTGTCAGATTTAAAGAATGAAATAGACAGGTGTGGTATTGACATGTTTAACTTTGTGTGGTGCTAGCAGTTTTGGTGCGAACAACTTCTGACATGTGCTGAAGTGATGTGAGAACGTTTCTCCTCCGCTGCAGACATTGGCGAGGAGGCTGGGAGATCTACCGGTGTCCAGCAGCCCGCACTGCTTCGCGACAGGAGCCTGGGCTCGGCCTTGAAGGACTGCCCGTACTGCGGGAAAACCTTCCGGACATCCCATCACCTAAAAGTCCACCTGAGGATACACACAGGTGAGAGATCTGGGTGCACAGCTCGGAGGAGGAGGAGGCCTGGGGCTGCCATGCTTCTGTCCCAGGTCTACTCTGTGTTAGTCACTGACGTGGTCAAGTTCTCCGTTGGCCTGACTGTGCATCACTGTGTAGGTCCAAACTCACCCTAGCATCCTGGTACCTCACTTCACAGTCATTCTCCTAAATGACACGTGGGCATGTAGATGTGGGTCTCCAGGTCTGGGATGGTGATGCTTTGTCCTAGGCACTGGGACATTTTGCAGATGGTTTTCTTTTGCTGCACTGAAGGTGCACTTTCCATCCAGGGGTCTTTCTGGTGCCGATGATGAGAACCCAGCGCGAACTCTAAATATAAAAGGGCGTGTGGCACCTCCCCTCCCATGCAGACAGGCTGGCCCACACCTGGAACTGGGCAGATGGAATCAGCCTCCCACACTTCATGGAATGGAGGATGGATGGGTGGCTCTCAACTGGGTCTCCTCAGAAGAAAAATCGAGATGCTTTTCACCAAGCCGCTGGACCACTGCGGTCATTTCCCCTGTTTCGGCATCGTCCACACCCGTCGCGGTGAGGACTTCTCTTGTTCTCTCTGCCTCGTCCCTCAGTCACGGTTCTTATTAGCTTTTCTGCTAGTTGTTTGCACATTGCCAATACAAAAAAAAATCTGTCTAAGATATGGACACCTCCATTTTCTTTGATTTTTCTCCTGACACTTTATCTATTGGAGTATGAGCTGCTTCAGAGGATAGACAAATATGCCATCTATTTTCAAAAATAATTGTGGTCTATTTCCCAAGGAATCAATAAAGCCCAGGGTTGTGCAGGATATTTAGTGCATACGGGCCTCATGTGCAGCGTGTGGTTAAAGACGAGGAGCCCTCACTTGGACCCTCACCTGGCGTCCACAAATCTCCCTGACACCCAGAGGAGCCCGGGAGACAGGTGGCAGCGGGGACGGGCTGCCGTCTCTATTCGCAGCCTGGGTGCAGGTGGGTGTCGCCACTGTCCCTCCCTGTCCTGGAGCGCTTCTCGTGTAGGGTCATCCCAGGGCAAAGAGGGATCTCCTAAAAATACACACCAGTCTCCCCGCCTTTTCTGGGCTCGTGGGATCTGACTCATCTGGCCCCCTTCTTCAACCCCGCTGCCGCCTTCCTTCTCCTCCAGTGCAGAGTCCTTTCTCCTGCCGCAGGACCTCTGCACCTACTGCCCCCTCCACCTGGAATGTGCTTCCTCCAGGTGTCACTGGGGGCTTAGCTTCACGTGATCTCTTCAGAGAGACCGTGCCTGATTACCCCATCTGCAATATCCCTCTCGCCCCTGATTTATTTCCTCCATAGACTTAACACTTTCTGAAATTATTGGGTCCAGTTGGTTGTTCATTTCCTTATGTGTTGTTTGTCTTCTGCCAAGTAGCATGGGAGGGCTGTAATATTGTCCATCTTTTTAATTGCTATAGAACCCCGGGGCCTACAAGAGCACCTTGCAAAAATTAGCAGCTCACAAGGGGCACAATACATTTATTTGGAAGGTTGAATGATGAACAAATTTGAGAATAACTGAGTGACCCTCTTCCTGTGATCTCTACCTTGTGCGGGGCGACACAGAGGGGACAAGTGTAGTGAGGTAGGTGAACCCTTTCCCATGGAACCTGTGGACCTTTTGGAAAAGCACCCTGCACACATGAAGCAGTCAGAAGCCACAGCATGGCAGTCAGGCCTCAAGTGCTAGATTCCTGCTTGTGGATGGAAAACCCCTCACCAGGACCTCACTGAGAGGTCCCTGAGTTCCTGCCTCAGGGCCTTTGCACTTCTCTGCAAGGTAGGTGCACCGGCTTGCACCCTCACCTTCAGAGTCTGGCACCACTGTCCCCTTCTCTGTGAGCTCTTCCCAGCAATGGGGCTCAGGGCAAGGCAGCTCAGCCCTACAGCTTTCTCAGACCATACTGGTGTGCGCTTTCCTCCCCAGGTTGGATCTGGGTCCCCTAGTACTGTGGTGACTGGGGGAGACCACAGACTGCCAGGATGTGGGAGATAGTCCACCGGGGCACCCGCTGTCCAGCTGTCTGCAGCCTGGCTTAAGCAGGCCCTGTGATGTAGATACAGGCTTCTAGGGCAGGCTTCCCAGGTGGGTGGTGGGCCACCTTCCAGGGAGTGAGGGTCAGGAATGGAAGGGGCAGTGCCTCCTAACCTACAGGGCCCCGACCCCCATCAACTGGCCCATAGTTCAAGTAGAAACACCACAGAATATTCCTGGTAAATTAGGAGCGAAACTGGCAGAAGTCTTGCTGATCCTGGGTAGAAACAAATGGATACCGCTTTTGGAAGTTTTAAAGTTTGAGAAAGACTGTATTTTTCCAAACTTCTGCTTCTTTTGCTTCGCAAACTTCCAAAGTTTGTGACCAGCAGTCTTTGGAGACACTGAGCAAAGCAACATAGGGCTGTGGACAGAATGTTCAGGAAACTTCCCAGGATAAGGGAGAAAATGAAAGAAGCCATGGAAACATCACACCGCCTGGCCTCCTTGGAAAAAGCATTTGCAGTGTTTAAAAGGCAGAATGGTAACCAGATAAAGATCAATTTCTTTTTTATCGAAGAACAAAGAAGTTGGAAAATGCTTACACATGGATGTTTGAACAGAACAGAAAGTGTTACACATTATAAATCACCAAAGTAAACATCCATTATGACAATGTAGAAGTGTAGATTACAAGAGTAATTAAAAATCAAAATTAAGTGGTTTGTTAATGAATGAGTTAATGTGGGCCCAGTTGCAGAGATGTCCTGTTCTGCCCTCCCTTTCTCTTTGTGGTTTTGAATTTCCAAGTGACATGGCCAGAGGACAGCAGTCTCTGAAACAGAATACTTGTTTTCCAAAATGCCATCTTTTGAAGTTTTTCTATAAGGGACCCATATGAGCACATTAAAAATCCAGTGTGTAATAAAGATATTTCAATCGGTCAGGATATGAGGTGGTACACTCTCTGTATTTTTCTATCCTACCCATCTCTGTAAGAAGTTTTGATCATAAACATGGACTGATAAAAACACGCTTTCCTTTTTAACTCCACTACACATTAACTCAATTACTGCTCATCTTCTCCCGACACCTGTTTATCAGAGAGCGTCCGAGTAGCTGCACCAGTCAGGTTGCCTTGAACACCTGGGGGCCGGGGAGAGCCTGCAGGTTAGCCAGCATGTTTCTGCTCCAGCCTGATCCATGTGGGACTGAGGGGAGGCACCAGAGGGCACCTCAGATCCTAGGGGCTGCCCCCGTCTGGCTCCTGCAGGGCCGATGCTGACGGCTGCCCACCCCAGGGAGGCTGGACGTCTCTCCTGTTTGAAACGTTACCTTAGGCTGATTGGGACCCAGTCGCTGGCTGGGTGCGCTTTATCTTCCAGAGCACACTGCTGGTGACGGTGACTGGGATTCAGAGCCAGTGACAAAGGAGGCTGTGTCAGTTAGAGTTCTCCAGAGAAATGGTGTGTGTGTGTGTGTGTGTGTGTGTATACACACCTCTATAAAAATATACATATATACACATTTACATATATCTGTATACATACACTTATGCATATATGTCTATATACATTTACATGCACATCTGTATAAATATGCATATATGCACGTCTATAAACCTCTCTATATACGCTTATGCATACACATCTATATGTACACATACACACACATCTGTATACATAGACATACACATTTATATACAAATACAGATCTATACATATCTATATACATATATACACATCTATTTACATACACATATACAGATATATACTCCATAGACATATACATATATGTGTGTACATATATATATATACACATATGTATGTATATATATAGAGAGAGAGAGAGAAAGAGAGATCTTTATTATAAGGAGTTGACTCACTTGATGCTGGAGGCTGAGGAGTCCCCAGATCTGCAGTCGGCAAGCTGGAGACCCAGGAGTGTGGATGGTGCAAGTTCAGTCTGAGTCCAAAGGCCTGAGGAGCAGGAGGGTTGATGATGTCAGTCTAGTTCCGAGACGGAGTCCCAAGACAGGGGAAGGCCGATGTCCCAGCTCAGAGAGAGGTCCTTGCTCAGAGTTGTTCTAGTCAAGCTTTCAGTGGATTGGACGAGGCCCACCCACACTGGGGAGGGCCATCTGCTTTCCCCAGCCCTCCATTCCCGTGTTCATCTCACGCAGGAACACCCTCACAGACACCCAGAATAGTGTTTGATCAGACACCTGGGCACCCTGGTGACCCAGTCAGGTTGACGCATGAGATCAACCATCACAGAGATGCATCAGTGAGCATTTAGCCATACCACGCAGCGGGAGGCAGGAATGCCCCCTAGGCGTCCCCTGACCACGGCCAGCCGGTCGTTTCATGATCAGCTGCCTTTATATGCACTCTATCCGCTTCCTCACTCCCCCCTGCTCCAAACACCACCTTGGGGAGACTCTGAAGGGTTCGCTGTGTCTGTTTTGTGTAGGAGGTAGATGGGTGCCGGTCAGTTCCTGAAAGGCTGGAGGAGAATGCATCCCGCACAAGCCCAACGCCCTGTGCATTGGCTGTGGGGCCCCAGGCTGGCTTCCTTCGTGTGGCTCACCTGTGCGTCAGGTTCCCAGGAGGTGCCTGCTGTCTCAGGAATGACCATGCTAGAGAAATGTAATCAGCAACCTTACTCATGAAAACTTGGAGTCACTGAAGTTCAGAGACTAATTAGAAATAACTCTCATTAGTTTTTTCCCCCCTCTCAAATTATGTGAGCTGGATTATTAATCTGGTTTTGATATGCTGCATGTGCTGGCCTGGCCCTAAGTTGGGAGCCTCCTTTATGGGACTAGATTTGCACAGTGATTCTCTGGTGGTTGGGGCGGGGTGGTGTCTCAGGGTGGGCTGAAGGGCATGCCTGGCCCTGCTCATCTCTCTGGGTGTAGCTTCTGTGATGCAGCATCCGGTCACTGGCTGGGCGGGATGCGCGGGGTGCCGTTCTTGGCTCTCACCTGCATTCTTGGCACCAGGCATGAAGTGCTCTGTCCTGACAAGGCCAAAGGGAACTGTGGAGGTGGGAGGGCCTCTCTCCTGCAGCATCTCCAAAGGGCTGCAGGCCAGGTGGGGAAGGCACAGCCTGGGAGTTTTCTTGAGGCTGTCTTCACAGCAGGACAGCAATCGGCTGCCCATAGAAAAGTTCAACCAACAAGGATAATGTAGCCACAACAGTGGTAACACCTACAGCCAGCACTCTCTGTGCACTCAGGAGTGCAGGCGCTATGCCGAGCCCTGCTTGTGAATTCGCCCCTTGCTCCTCACTGCACTTTGGAGACCAGGATTCTCCCTCCCACCCTCTTTGCAGGGGAGGGAACTGAGCCTCAGAGATGTGAAGTTATCCACCCTAAGTTGCCCAATGCTGATTACATGTCATAATCCACATCTGCCTAATGCGGAATTCTAGTCTTTTAACCACCACACTGTGTTGATATTTTGACTTTTCTGGGTGAAGGTTTGGCTTGTTTTAGGGAATTAATGCAACATTTCTTTGACAGTGTGTGTCCACACCATAACCAGCGGGAGGAAAGGAAGTGACTTGTACCCACAAGGTGTGTTGACGCAGCCTCCCGGCGATTTGAAAGGGAAGTACTGTGCCCCCGGCTCCTCCTTGCCCCCTCACTCAGCCTGGCCCGAGACCCTCAGACCCACCTCGCTTGCCTCCATTTCCCCGCCAGCACCACGAGGCTAGGGAGGTGGTGAGGCAGGGAAGCGGCCACTGTGGCTTGTGCAGGCGCCCTGACCCCTGGCGTGGAAGTGGGGTGAATTACACGCTGGCAGAGTGCAGATGATAAACTCCTGATGCCTTTTTGGAAACCGCCTTTCAACCAAGCACCAACTGGTACACAGATGTGGGTAGGAATGAAAGTTCTGCCTGCCAGACCCTGGGGCCTTACGCCCGATGTCCCTAGACCTTACCTTTGATGCTCCTGCATTTCCCCTTCCAGGCGAAGTGACCAGGCTGTTTTCATGTTTTTAAAAAGCACATCGAATAAATGTTCACAAATGGATTGGTTAAAATGGGCTCCCTTCCCATTTCCTTTTCTGAAAGGAGAGCGTGAGTTGCTGTTCTTAGTGGGGGACAGCCACCTGAGTGGCAAGGAAAAAACAAAAAGACCCGCTTGCCCAAAAGGAGATGATTCTTTTTTTCTTCCCCCTTTTTGTTTTGAATTAAAATTCCACCGTTTTTCTATTTCTAAGATGAACAAAAAACCCATTTTATTCTCCCACCGTCCCCCCCATCCTTGCTTTTCCTGCCTTAATGACATCCCAAACTTTTGTTGAAAATAATTGATTGAATTTAAATTTCCTTAAAAGTTTAAGAGGTAATGTTACAGTATAAATTTCCTACCAAACACTAAGTAGGGAAATATCCATTAGTGAAATTAACTACAGTTTCTAGGTAGCTAACAATGTGCCGTATACAGTAGGGCATGGCTAATGAACACTGCAGTGGGTGATATTTCATTATACAAATTAATGCTCACATTTTAATGGGAAAGTCACATAATGAATCTCGGCTTCAGTGACAGCAATTAGAGACACAGATTGTCCCCTTCTGGACAAGGCACTGTTTAGCAATAAGCAGCTGTGTGAAAAGTCTTCAGGTTTACAACATATATATGCTTTGGGGGAATTAGTGTACAATTTATATTAATGCACTGAGGCTTCACTGCAAAGGCTCCACCATATTTATCTCTCCTGGTATTAACTAAGTAAAGACATGTAGAAAGACTGAATAAATATCAAATAGAGGGTGCAAATATGGGAAAATATCTGGGTACCCGACTTAGAAATGCAAACACTTTTGGGGGTTTTAACACACACACACACACACACACACACACACACACACACACGCACACAAGTTGGAAGCATGACGCACTTTTTAAAAGCTTGATAAAGGAACTTCCAAAGAGAATCCTGTGAATCCACCTGTTATTTTTGGAGAGGTGCTATGGGGAACTTTGCTCTGAATAGTTCCAAAATAACTGCCCAGAACAGTGAGAGTTCCTTGCATATCAAATGCCAAGTGAGGCTCAGAATGATGAAAGATATGACCATGTAAAAATAGGTACAGTGAACTAATTAAACCACTTGGTCGTATATTTCTTAAAATTTATGATACAACGACTTGGAGAAGTTATCAATGATTTCCAAAATTGAATATACATCTTCTGCCATGTGTCAGTGGGGAGCTGGTTTAATGTGAGATGGTTCCAATAATTGCAGCAGGCCACTGGAATGATGATCTGATGCTTTTTGATTTTATTACGCTTCTTCTAGTAAAACTCTCTTTTCTAGAAATGCATTGTTTGGGCCCCCATCTTCTTCCCTGAGAATATTGTGAGAGGTTCCCCCACAGAAGGCCACCGCTGCCCGTCCCTGCTTCCTCCAGTGGGTGAATGGCTCAACAGTGGGCATCCATTTCCCAGAGACAAGCTTCATAGACCAGACCCAGTCTGCAGAATTACAGTCCTGGGGCCCCCTCAGTGTTTGAAAAAAGTTTTTAAGTACATGCCAATGTTTAAAACCTGGGACGCTGCACATAGAAATCTGGAAACGAGGCTTTTCTGAGACAGTCAGAGGTCCTCGTGCCCGCTGCTGGGGGAGTGGAGTGGCGGCCCCCCAGGAGAGGCGGCTGGCCCCCACCCCGCTGTTTTGCACACTTCTATCGTCTGCTCGGCTCTGAGGGCATCTAAGTGTGCGGCTCCTGCAACAAGCAGATACAAAGACATTGCATCCAAACGTGGAGGTGACCAGAGGGTTCATGTCACCCTGGAGAGCCTGGGGCACTCTGACTGATCCCCCCAGTAGATTTGGACTCATTTACGGGCCTAAGTGGACAATCATTCAACTAGACAGAGCTGCTGGCAGGGGCTGAGTTTGCCTGGGCCACGAGGCTGCACAGAACGCCTTTCCAAGTCTTGAGCAGAGCCCGGGCCGGGCTGGGCAGCCCGCTGACCCACGCCTTGGCAGAAGCCTGGGGCTTTGTTAGAGCCAGCTCAGCGTGCTGGGGCCAGATGGGGTGACGCCAAAACCGAGGGCAGACCTTGAGCGCACCTCGGAGCCTGGGGAATGTGCTGACGGGTTTTCCCCACCCAGCCCAGGCTACTGTGACCTGTTTGCCTCCCAGTGCTCTGAAATGTGCCCCTGGGGGACAGCGTGCTTGGGAAGCAGTGGATGTTTCCCGTAGAAATGAGACCTTTGGGTGGCCAGGGCTCCCCAGGGGACATGCTCACCCCTGGGTCTGCTGGCCAGGAATGCATCCCAGCAGGGGCCAGCGGTGGTCCCAAAAGCATTTCCCTGAACCCCTTACCGTGATGAAGCCCCGAGGGCTGAGGAAACGCTTCCAGGCAGAAGGCAGTAGAAGTTATTCAAGTCATTTAGGGATTATAAAGAAAAAAAAGTTGGGTTTTTCCCCCATTTTTAAAATGAAAAATCCAAAGCTGTGGATTTACCCCGTTGGAGCTCACTCTGGAGCCTTTATTCGGGAAACTGGGGTGGGAGGGAGCAGTCACCCAGACAGAGCTTAGGACTGGGAGGAGGAGCCACGTGGAGAGACCGACCTCCGAGGGCCCTGCCCGGGTGTGTGTGGCAGAGTGCGGTGGAGGGCTTTCTCGAGCCTGGGCAGTCAGAGTAACCCTTGAAGACTCAAATGCTAGGAAAGAAGCCTTCTTGTTTCTCAGCTATGGCCTTACTTCCTCTGAAACAGTAGAGGCCAAGGCCTATCTTGAACTTTAAAAAGGGTAGTGGGTTGAGTGAAGAAATCCTCTCCTGCACCGTGTGATGTGCGTGGTGTGTGATGAGTGTGTGGTGAGTGTGTGAGTGTGCGATATGCTTACATATATGGGTATCCAGTGTTGCAGGTGCTTACATGCACATACAGGTATGTCTCTGGCACCATTCAGGAGACTCGTTTTAGCTCCTGACACAACTTTTAGAGTTGATATCATGCCCTAGAGAATACATGCTCCAGCTTGCCACATTATAGGCTGAGGAAGCAAAGGTCCCAAGATGGAGTCCTGTGCCCAGCAGAGCACAAAATAGCACAGGGTTTCTGGTCCCCAGTCCAGACTCTCCAAACACCTTCTGGGGTCCAGATGTCCAGACTAGCTTCCCTGGGACCCCGTCCCACACTATCAATCTGTTCTCTACCCAGGCTCCACAGAGGGTCACGTGGGGGCCTTTAAAAAGACCCCAAAGCCCAGTCTGCACCCTGGGAACTCAGACTTTCTGGAGGCAGAGGTGAGACCAGGTGTCAACATTTTTTTAAAAGCTCCCCAAGCAGTTCCACTTTAGTTTTTCAAAAGGTAATGTTTACACAGTTGGCATCAGAACCATCAGGGACACTTACTAAAACCACCTACTTCTGGCCCCCACCCAAGTCCCAGGGAATCAGAACCACTAGGCATTAGGTCCCAGAACTGGCGTCTTAAACATCCCAGGGGATTCTAATGCTCAATACAGTCTGAGAAACGCTGCTCCGGTGAGCATTTCACATGTCTGTCCATTGGAAATCTACACACGTCCTCCAAGCACCTGAGCAGTCCGGCAAGAAAGCAGCCCCACTCCACCCAGGCTCGGAGGCGAGGGTCTGCATTCTCTCTCTGTAGCCCCTGCTGATGGATGCCCCTTGCATTCTCTGCGAACCCTCTGCCAGATGCACTTAATCATTTCCAGGTGCATGTTTGAAATGCAACCTGAGTCTCATCCAGTACTTGCAGGCCTCACCTCGGCCGGCTGTCACGGCGGGGCCCTCCCCTGTGAGCCCCGCTCCTGAGCCTAGTCGGGCTCTCTTGCTGCAAGCCCCACAGCCATCCCCTCAGCTTCGGGGGCTGCCTCTGCTTCAGCTGGCCACTGGACTTGTAGGTCAGCCCGGAAGCCCCCTGTCCACAGCGCCCACCGGGGCTTCCCTCGTCTCCAATCCGAAGAACAGTGGCTTAAGTAAATCTGAGCCTAATAGGGAATTGACTTCAAAAAATGGGAAGCGGTGCCTGAATGCGTTTTGCATCAAAGGGGATTAAGTCGTCCTCTAGAGCCATGTCATTGGTCTAGCCAGAGACAACGTGAGCTTTACATTTAGAGAGATTCCCAGCCGGGCTCCCTTTGCAGACAGAAAGGCCGTCTCTGCTGTGTCCAGGGGACAGAGGAGTCCACACCACCATCTGATGAGCGGGCACGGTTTCCCCAGGGCTCCAGCACACAAGCTGGAGGTGACATGGGGTCCCTTGCTCAGAACCTGGACAGTGGTCCTCTTACTTACAAAGCCCATGCCTGCCCACCCGCCACCCCCAGCAAGTGTCTTACCCTCAGATGCCCTATGCCTGGAGAGCTGGGAGTCACAGTGTCAGCTGAGACAAGACAAGGTAAAATGTCTTTAGCACACACCATTCACCAATGATGTGCCATTGCTTTTCAGACCAGTCCGTTTTGCACTAGAACAGAGGACGCGGGATGCTTGAGTTTCCTTGGAGAAGTAGTTGTGGCTACGGACAGGGTGCTATTGTGCACAAGCTCACGGGGCTTCCCACGGTCCCGTTCCTTCCCCAGAGCTTTTCGATTCCAACGTCCAGAGAAGACCCTAGATTGCTAACAAATTCTTGGAACAGATTCACATCCGCATTTGTTTACCCCCGCCTCTTCCTCTGCCCCACAATGCAGGCAGGTCTCAGTTGTATGTCATGGTATCCTTTCCACGGTGGCAAGAACAATAGAAGTTGTGTGCTGGATTTAAATAAATATTTAATCCATGAAAATGATCTTATATGTTTTGAAAACAGTCTTTAAAGCTATTTTTATTCTCTAGAAAGCGCTTATTATAGGTAAATTACACATTTTACTACCAGAGCGTTAGGTTTGCCATTAGTACAAATTTAAGGCACTACAAAGACCAGTAGATAATGTTAATTTCAAATACAGAAACTAAATATATTTTGTGCCTTTTTATTACTCATTTTCTTTTAAGTTTTATTGACTGCTTTTTATCTTAACTATATGTCTTTACATGCTGCAATCATAATGCACTGTAATGGTATTAATATTTTATAGAATCGGTATTTATAGTTCTTTATTTAGAAACAATGCAGTAGGTCTGCAGATATCTGAGCCCGTCTGGAATGGTACCCTCCAAATAATGATAAATTGCTTGTGCAGTATGCCATTTGCTAATTATATCCATGATTTACTGCAGAGCAAGACTTAAATCATTCATTTCAGTCTTGCGTAACAGTGCCATAAAATTTTTAGGTTTAAAAATGGTTTCCATGTGTATAATTTAAACAAATTTTAGAGCTATTGTATACACAAAATATTGCAACCACCCATTTGTTACATACTTTGTCTTTTTAAACTTCTACTTTTAATGATCACTGTGGTTGAAATTATTATGCTTAATTTTCATAATCACAGCTTTTAAATCTACAGCCGTTTTCACATGTTAGATAAAGAAAAAGATAGCTAATTGTGTGTAGATAGTATGTCATTCCTGAATAGCCCCAAATGGTACAAAATCATTAAAAAAGCTTAAGAGTACAAATTATTCTTCTATTAAAAAACAGTTGTTCTCTAACTAATTATTAGTTTGAGCTGCTTTGTTTCCGAGAACAAATGTTGATCCTTCTAGCCTTGTTCAGCACACCAAAATGAGATTAACACTTTTTTTTTCCCTCTCCTTATACCAAAATCTTGCAGGTGAGAAACCCTACAAATGTCCGCACTGTGATTACGCCGGCACCCAGTCAGCATCTTTAAAATACCACCTAGAGCGGCATCACCGGGAGCGGCAGAACGGAGCCGGGCCCCTGTCTGGGCAGCCCCCGAACCAAGACCACAGGGACGAGCTGTCCAACAAAGCTGCTTTGTTTATCAGGCCAGACATCCTGAGGGGGGCATTTAAGGGTCTCCCCGGAATCGACTTCAGAGGTGGCCCCGCGTCTCAGCAGTGGACAGCAGGAGTGCTCTCGTCCGGGGATCACTCAGGGCAGGCCACCGGCATGTCTTCTGAGGCTCCTTCAGACACTCTGAAAGGCAGTGACCTCCCTTCCAAAAGCACCCACTTCTCTGAAATCGGGAAGAGCGTATCAAAGCATCAGTGAACAACGGCGTGAATTTCCAAGGGTCCTTGCAAGCGTTCATGGACAGCTTTGTCCTCAGCTCCTTGAAGAAGGAGAAGGACATGAAGGACAAAGCCCTCTCTGACCCTCCTTCCCTGAAGGTCCACGGGGTGGACGGTGGCGAGGAGAAGGCCAGCGGCAAGGCAGCCCCCAGGAAGTCGGAGAAGTCTCAGTACGAGCCCCTGGACTTGTCCGTGCGGCCGGACGCCGCCTCCCTCCCGGGCTCCTCGGTGACGGTGCAGGACAGCATCGCCTGGCACGGCTGCTTGTTTTGTGCTTTCACAACGTCCTCGATGGAGCTGATGGCCCTGCATCTCCAGGCCAACCACCTGGGCAAAGCGAAGCGCAAAGATAACGTCGTTGGGGTGATGGTCAATTGCAAAGACCAAGGCCGGGAGGCGAGCAAAGTGGCCCTGCTGCCCTCGGTGCAAACGAGCAAAGAGATGGCACTTTCTAACATGATGGGGCCTCTCGACTCGGCTTCGGAGAAGATGGCCCAAGGACAGGTCAAAGAGACTCTTGGGGAGCAGAAGGGGGGCCCGTGGCCCGGCCACGTGGACCCCGCGTTCTGTAACTTCCCATCAGACTTCTACAAGCAGTTCGGCGTGTACCCAGGCCTGGCCGCCTCCGGGGCCTCCAGCTCCTGCCCCAACAGGGAGCCCGAAGGGAAGGCCCCCTCGGAAGACGACGCCCCGATCCTGATCCCCGAGACCACAAGTAAGAACACTGCTGATGACCTCTCAGACATCGCCTCCTCGGAGGACATGGACTCCTCCAAGGGAGAAAACAACGAGGAAGAGGATGTTGACACAGAGCCGGAGGGGACGGGCAGGCCGCCGCCCGCCCTGAGCAAGGACGGCAGCAGCGACGGCGGGGGCGCCCCGCAGCCCGTCCAGGGACTGGTCTCGCCTCTACCCCAGGCGTCCGAGAAGCAGTGGCACAGCCCGGGCCTTCTTCCAGCCCAGGACCCCGTGGCGGGCCTGGCCAAGCCGGAGCGGGGGCCGCAGGGCCTGGAGAAGCCCATGAACATGCTGTCGGTCCTCAGGGCCTACAGCTCCGATGGCTTAGCAGCCTTTAACGGACTTGCAAGTAGCGCAGCAAATTCTGGATGTATCAAGAGGCCAGACTTGTGTGGTAAGTTTTAGAATCCTCTTCCTTTAGTTCATTTCCCAAAACATCAGTGCTGATTTGTGCAATTTTTTTTAAAATGGGGTAGACTTATCCATGAGCAGATTTTGAACTAAACATAACCCACCCCCCTCTCCCAGACTGTGCTGTATATGCAACGTAGACAATCATGAAAGTCAAGTTCATTTAGCAGTGTCGGACCTCATACTTTTGTGTCCCAGTTTGCATTTAATCATGATCTGAAATGCCTGTCTGGAAGGCATGGAAAAGGGGGCGGTGTCTCAGTGTGAACTACTCCTGTTTTTTAATCCATAACTTGAGGGGAAAGAAAAAACTTAAAAAACAAAAAAGAATAAGAGACAATGGTAACTTGCAAACTTTTCAGTCTTTTCAACTTACGGATAAGACGCCTAAAGACAATTCCTTACTGCTTTGCTAAGCCAGATCTGCTTTCTTAAACTCTTCTTTATAACGACTTAGAGGATGCTAAAATCATATCACACTAACCACGACGTAGGTATAAAGTGAGCCTCTCTCCAAGAAGGGAGATGGTCTGGGGGTGTTTGTGACACATCTTCAGACATACCGAACGGCAGTTACTGTGACTTTGGCCTTCTGTTGTTGCCTTCTGTCCGTCTGTCTCTTCACCTGTCCGTCTGTTGTTCTAACAAGAAATGTACACTGTGAAGTGCCTGGTTAGCAGTGCTGTGATCTCGTGTGTCTTGGATTTATGCCTGCCCGATCTTGTTAGCAAATTGGCACGTCTTTACCTCCTTAAAGAATATGGTTACCCCAAAGTAATTCCAGATCGTAAAGAGTCATACTAAATTTGCAGCCTAGGACTGTGTCAAGTGAAATGTCGGTGTGGGGAGGGAGGATCCAAGTCATTCTCTTGGCGCCCAGGGACTCTTAATTTGAAAGCCTTTCTCCAAATCCGAGTCCCAGATATCCTTGCGAGAGACAAATGACCGCGGTAACCTTCCATCTCTAACCTAGGACTGGATTTCTGTGACTTGATTTCACTTGTTGAAAAGAAGGAAGGAAGGAAGGGAGGAAGGAAGGAAAATGGATGGAAGGGAGTAGGATTTATTAACTTCTGAATCCCGACATTCCTTTTAGCACAGAAGGGGATTCAGCAAGCTGGACCCGGTTCATAATTTAAATTGATATATTTCTTTTTATATTTCCTTCCCTAATTCACTAAGAACTGGATCAAGCAGTCAGAAATATTTTTTGAATTGTCAAAAATCGCTAAATGGATTTCTGACAGCTCAAAAAAATATTGACAGTTCCTTATGCTGAATGATTCATAAGGCCCCATTAACCAGCACCCCCAGATCTATTTTTAGCCACATACAATTCATTACTTTTGAAGCTGTTAAAAACAATATTTAAAGGAAGGAGAAAAAGGTTTTATGTCAGTCCAATTTTTTTTTCTCTTTTCTTTGGGGGGAGCAATGTTTCAGTCTTTTTTTTTTTATAATTTTTATTGTTGTTTTAAGTTTGTGACTGGAGTGTTTTCTTTTTTTATTGTTGTTTGGGGATTTTTTGTTTTAAGTCTATTTTCAGTTCTTTCAAATACCTAAGTAGGACCATAGTTCCTGCCAGGAATCCATGCATCAGAAAAGATCAAAACCTGGCATGTTTATAAGCTCATTATTATTGAAATGAGCTCATATTACCCCTATTAATTTTCCCATCGTCCTATCAATGCGAGGGAAGGCTGCCTGCCTTTGAGGAAGCTGCCCACTTGTGTCCTTTTGCATCAGGCAAGGGAGGAGGGGAAGGCTGCGTCAGGGAGCCCCTCCATGAGCTTACAGCTCTTAGGCCCCTTTACCACCCCTCGATAGCAGCTCCCCAATCTCCCCTGATGTTTCCAGGGTTCCTGCAAAAAAACTGCGTAGTCAGCCTTTCAGCCACTGGGCCCCAGCCCCTGAGGTGTAAGTTGTGGCCCCTCTCCCAGAAGGGGAATGAAGACCATCAGACCAGCCAGTCCAAAAGGCACGCTGGTTGCTTCCCCAGCAGAGTGTCCAGGTCCCACTGCTCCACCTTGAACTCACGGTGAGATACCAAAACTAACTCTGGCCAGAAACTGCCTATTTTTAGAGAGCACAAGTTCTGTTTCATTTATCCTCGTTTCTTCCGCATCCTCTTGTTTTAGCTTGGGAGCCCGCAAGGAAGGTCCTTCTCTGGCTTTTGTGTTTGCTTGGGGTGGGGTGGAGGCAGTGTCCTCTCGCCTCCAGTATGGGCCTGACTCTGTGCCGGTTCCCATCCTCCCTCCCATACCTGACCCACTGTCATCAAAATCCTCGTCTTATATTCTTATTGGCTCTTGTGACCCAGGAGGGCCCGTATATGAATCCTTCCTAAGAACTGATGTTTGGGAGGAACATGCAAACCCACTGAGCTTCAAAAGGTGGCATCTGGGGGCATTTTTCTTAATGTAGTCTAGTTTACTGTCTAATCTAGTGTCTTTCTAGCATTACAAGAGGCACAAATGATAGTCAAAAACTTCAGACTCCCATTGGCTTGACTTGGCAAGGGTGGAAATGATACTGGCACAAGGAAATCTGGTATTCCTAATGTTTACTCCCTCCTCCCTGCTCCGCTCAGAGTAGATATGGTTTTCCGAACCTGGCCCACCAGTTTGTCACCTGATTGCCTCAAGAAGCTGGGCTTTGCCAAACCAAAGAACTATTCTGATATTTCTCATCTCAGGAGAGTTTGGGGGTCTGATTTTGTCTGGCTAGTAAACTGAAATCCTCACTTGGATGCTCTTAGAAACAGGCGTAGGAGGAGTTAATGTCTGTTTCTATTCATGGGTATAGATGTGTTGGGAGAAGCATCAGTAAAGACCTTGCTCAAATCACATAGACCCACCCCACACACACACACACACACACACACACACACACACACAGCTCAGCAGCTCTGCTGACACATGCTGGTGAGTGGAGATGGTGGCTTCTAGCCCCAAGTCTGTGGGTGATGCTCATGTTGTAGGCTCTACTTCCGGGTGCTTCCTTCTTTCTAACTTTTAGAACTCTGGTCCTACATTCCTCGGTGTCATGGGCCTGGGGTCCCGGCTAGTGTGCTCTGCCCACTCCTAGCGCAGAAGAGAGAGACAGCCAACCAGGAGAGAGGCCCACCCAGCCCGTCGGGTCAGGGAGGCATGTAGCACGTGCCGATGTTGAGAGCTTGAGCATGGATTTTCCAAAGATCCTTCCACAGAGAACAGTGCTCCAGCCTGTCAGAGGCATATTACAGATGTGCCCGAGGGGCAGACTGAGCCTTCTCCGATTAAGCTGAGGGACATGCACTGTGGCTTCTAGAGCGGGTCAGGGCCCACTCTGGGCTTAATTCTGTTACACAAAATCCTGTCCAAAGTTCCTATTTCGTGAAATGACTTCCAGACTCCCGGCATGGCCCACTTTTCTTTATTCTGTTGAAGAACATAACATGCAAGAGCACTGAATGCCATTGGAGAACTTGGACGTGCCCTCGGTTTTGACCTTGGCTTTGCAATAGATTCACATGAGTATTTAATAAAAGGGGCAAGGGCAGACCAGGGCAGCGATCACATCGACTGATGAGACAAGGCAGACCACCCCTTGGGTCAGCCTGAGAAATCTGATGACCTGTTGAGTCAGCCAGTAGCTTGGAGACCCCAGAGGGCCCCGGGGTGCCCCGGGCAGCACAGAGGCTGGTCCGCACAGCACCTGCAGGGCTGGCTGCGTGGCAGGGGTACAGGGCTTGCTTCACTCTGGAGTCTGTGGATTTGGAGAACCACTCTTACTTTTGCTTTTGAACCTGAGAGCCATCCTGTGCTGAGTCTTGCAAACAGAGTTTGCTCTGTCAGGGCCCAGGGAGAGGGTTGATGGGGAAGAACTGAAGGGAGTAGGAAGAGCCCAGCCCCCAGTCCCCTTTGGAACTCTGAACTGGAGTTGGCACCACTCAGGGAAGCCCGGCTGAGTGAGGGGAATCTATCAGCCCGTCTCCTGTGGGCATGAGGCCCTTGTGCAGTGGCTCCCAGACCGAGTGACCTACTGGGCCTGGGAGGAAGTGAGTAAGAAGGCAAGGCCTTTAACAGCAATAGCCCCAGGATTCCCACTTATGGGGAAACTGGCTTCTTTATCTCAAATTATGCCTGAGACTAAGAGTTCTCTCCTAGCAATGAGACAATAGGGACCCCCTTCCTGAAAAACAAAAACAGATAGGGTCCATTGAAACCTCTTTTCCTTGTGTATTCCACAACATGTGATGAAATGAACAAAGAGACCTCAGCTGAACTCTCTTAAAATGTGACATCTGTCCTCCAAAAACCTTGTTGATTTCTCAGCATAGGCATTCTGAAAATAGTCACCATTTTACCAGCTCCACAATCTAAAGCAGGGGTAGGCAACTGTTTTCTTAGAGGACCGGAGAGCAAATCCATTAGGGTCATAGGTCCCGTGGTCCCTGCCGGGTGGCACAAAGCGGTCAGTAAGCAATAAGTAAGCACGTGGGCGTGGCTGTGCTCCCGTCAAACTTCCTTCACTGACGCAGGTAGCGGGCTAGAACTGGCCCATGGGTCCTAGTTTGCCGACGCCTGTTCCAGCATAAAGAGGGTTGTGTTGCTGTGGTTGTCCCTAGAGAAGCCATGCAAAAAACCATCCTCTGCTACTCCAGCGGCCCGTGAGGTGATGCAGGCAGGACCCCCCAGGTCAGCAGCTGCAAGGCTCCATTTTTGTCATTTGATGGCAAAGCCAGAGATGACGAGAGACCTTCCCGAGAGAGAGGACTTGTAGACCCAGGCGGCCTGGCATCGCCGTTCCTGGAAGGTCACATCTCTTGTCTATGCATTAAGGACTTCCAGGAAAACACCTCCGCCCAGACTCATGATGGTTCCAGGGATGCCCCCCATCATGGCCAAGGCCAGCAGAAGGGCAAGAGGCAGGAGCTTGAGGGACAGAAGCATGAGGGTAAAAAGAGGCCGATGTAGAAGGGCTTAGAGAAACGGTTCTCAGTTGAGCTGGTCTTCTATGGAAAAGGTGAATGTGCACATGAGGCTGTCACGAGGAAATGATGTCAGTGCCCAAATGTCTTTTGGCTGCAGTGGCCCCTGTAGCACCGAGCCCGCACAACCCTTCCTCTCCATCGAGGCTGTGGAAACACCTTTTACGTCCTGGTGTGTGCCGTGCCGAGTCACCGAGAGCTGTGTCTTGGTATGTGGGAATGTTCGCTTGGGAAGGTTCTGGCAAAAAAAAAAAAAAAAACCAAACTCTTGGCAATTTTGTGATGACACTGCATCTCCATGGTGACGTCATTTCAGTTTCTACCCAGTTCTTCTCCTGATGGAAGGCAAGTGCATGGGAGTAGAAAGGAGGTCCTGCCTCCTCAGTCTTGGGCCAAGAAATGGCTAAGGTCTGTGGTCAGTTAGAGATTGTGACTGGTACACATGAAAACACTGTGAAAACTGCACGTGTGTACGTGAAGTCACCCTGAGCGTAGCACTGGTGCGCAACCCCATGACAGTGGGTATGTTTTTGGTCTTGTGGGTGAGCCTAAATACTAAGGTGTGGCCCTGAAGCCAGCAGGTTCTAATGAAGAAAAGGGGTTAAGTTAGTTAAACGGTACAGGAAGGGAACCATGGAATTCAAATCGGTCAATTGTGTGGACGCCTAGACTCAGCCGACACAAGGGAGGGCGGTTAGCCTAGGAGACCCAGGCACTGTCCGCTGTCGGGGCTTGTCTCTGGAGTTGCCGCGCTTAATTTAAAGCCAAATGAGCAGTCATCCTCCTCTTCCTCTTCCTCATGAGCCGATGCTCCTGTGTACTGGCTTGCAGAAACCGGATCAAGCACAACTTCTGTACCCGCTTGCTTCGCCTGGTTTTATCTTTACAGGTTGGCCGTTGACTTCCATAGTCCAGCCTGCTCCCAGTAATAGTGTGTGTCCAGGCCTGATGTGAGACCTCAGTAGGGAGGACCATTTGGCTTGTTCTGAAGTCCAAGGGCAGATCCTTTAAATTAATGCAAATCACCACTCCATCCTGCCTGCCCTGCCCCTGCTGGCTGCCTCACAACTGGCTGCAGAGCGTAGGTGCTGTCCCCTCGGGTCTCCTACCGAAACCAGCATCCCCGGGGCAGGCTCTCCCCTGCCCTCGTCCCAAGCCTTGCCGTGTGCCCACTTTTGACGAAGAGGCAGCCTCTTTGGATGGCGGCCGTCTCCCAAACTCTTTCGGCATTCTCCCCCTCCTCCCCATCCCTCTTTTTAAATTAAATGGGAATGCCACTGACGTGATGTCGTTTGCACTGCAGGATGACAGAACTGTTGTGTGAATACCATTGTATTTGCCAAATGGTCCACTCGTCATTTCAGAACAAACAAATGGATGGTGTCTGTAAGTCGGCAAACACTGGTGACATTTAGCCTTGTTTATGTTCCTTTCCTTTTGCTGCATATTTTTGGCTCCAAAAGCTACTGTCTGAATCAACAGTGCCTCCGAAGCAGGAGAAAAGTCTGGTAGCTTTCGTTTTGGTTGCGGTGTCCATCTTCTCTTTGGATCGTGTGATACCCACTGCCCGGGATCATGCCTAGGGCAGGAGAAGAGACCAGCCGAGCTCTTTGGCTTAAAACATATACTCTTTTTTTTCCCTCTGCCTAATAATGACTTCACATTGGGAGGGAGGAAGAGAATGCTGAAAGAAGAGCGTGTTATCAGAACAGACACCCACATCCCTGGGGAAATGCAGACTCTCCAGGGAAGCCCAGCCACCGCCATACACAACAGGACCAGTGAGACCCCTTCGCCGTCTTGAGCTGGGTGGAAGCACCCTGGGCTTAAGCTTTGGCATCTGCCTTCTTAGGCTGCCGAATTGAGGAGGTGGTTGGCACCAACAGCCATCTAGATACAGACCACATCTTAACTGCTGAAGGAAATCAGGTTCTGTCTTTTTTATTTTTATTTTCAGATGTTATGTGCCAAGCCCAGGTTTCAAATAAGCAGTAATTATCTCCTATTACTTAGCGCTGATCCTCAGCACCTCTGCATCTAATTGCCAACCTGCTCTAATCACATAGACTATCCTTGCTTTAGCCAGAGACAGAAAGACCAAATTTTATAAATACTGCTTTATTGTCGTTATGCCATTAAACAGTTAGGGACCGCGACCCTGCCTTTGCTTTCAAATGCCTCTTGCCCACATGGTTTTTGGATTGTTTAATGAATCTGCACATTTTCTTGCAGGTAAGTGACACCCCCTGTTCTAGTCGGTCTAGCTGGACTTGCCCTTGTCTCCTCGGTGGCTATCTGCAGCTTGTTAATCGTGTAAAGTCAAGAGAAGAATGTATACACATATGTGTGTTGAATAAATAATTACTATTGGCATAGGTATGTGTATACACACGGCACACCAACCTACAGTAATCATAGCAAGAATCAAGGAGGCTAAAAATACTGCTCCATATGTGCCACTATTAGTGAAGGATGGTGAAGGCTTAGTAACTTGAACGGGAGGGAAAGTTCCCTCAGAGTCATGAATCCTGCGTGACAAATGCTGGTGGATTGGAGGTGCCTTCACCTGGGAAACCCTGATGGGGAGGGAGGTCCGCTCAGCACAGCTTCCCCGACATCGAGGTGGGCCCTGTGATGCTCTGGTTGAGATTACTGCTTGTGTTTGATTGTCCTGTATTTTGTAACACTTTAGAGGAATACAGAAAAGTGCAGTAATTATCTTTCTCCATAGTATTTAAGCAGTACTATTTCTAGTTTAATATTGTGTCAGGTCGTCATATTATCCAGGAACAGATGACGGTAAAGTTCCAGTGAACAGCACCTTGACATCCACTACTTAAAAATGGTGATTGAAGCAAAATATGTAAACTTGTACCGGGTTATCGTGTGCTTTGGAATAGAGTATTGTTGAAGTAATTAGAAGATATATTAAGGTGTTCCTGGTAATGAAGGCATGTAAGTTATAATAATTGTAGCTTTCTGAGTAAGTGTCAAACTATATCTTTAAGTGTGCTGTATGCTGAGTTACAAGTTAGGTCATTTATGAATGGAATGTAAAACAATACTAAAAAATGCTTCAATAACTTATCTTGGTATTGCTAATAAAAAAAAAAGCTGTGAAACATTAGTGCAGTTTTGAGTCATTATGTTAACTCACTCCACAACACCCTGTCACCCTTGACACCCTTCTGTCTGTCGGAAGCCTCAACAGGACATTCAGAGGAACGAGTTATGCTGTGCCAAGGGCTGTCTGCTGGGCCGCCTGCTGCATTTTCCACCCATCTTTAGGTGGGCCCCGCCAGTGAGTTACAATTCCTAAAGATGCAAATGTCAGCGCCCCTCCCGATTTGGGTGGGGTGACCGTGGCGGGTTGGGGAGAGCATATCTCTCTGTATTCTCTGTACTAGTGACTCTCAGGTGGGTGTCTAGACCCCACAACCGCTCCCTGGCCCCGTACGGGGGGCCGGGGGAAGCCCTCATCCATGGTGTGGAGGACTATACACTCCCAGCCTTCCTTCAGCAAACCTTAACATTTTCTTTCCATCCTGGGAAGGGTAGTTCTAAATGGCAAGGTACTTGGAATTGCTGGAGTGTGGACCAATTTTGCCCAGGGAGAGTTTTTGGCTGTGCCCCTGTCTGCTGTAACAGGCTTCTGCCTGCCTCTCCCCCACCTGCATCATGGCAGGAAGGGCGCAGGAAGGAAGGATTTTTACCTGTCTTTTGTGTTGCTTAGTTTTTCTGTCCACAAGCTGGACTTCAGGCCCCTGCTGCTTCAATGGCGTTTCCAAGCATCTCTGCTTGGTCTGCTTTGTGAACTTCTGAATTCCATGTACACCAGCTCCCTGTCTAACTGGTCCTGGGAGGGAAAAGATACTATCATTGTTTGACGGAATCCCAAGCACCAAGCCTGATCCCCATACTCCAAATAAATAGAGTGTCCTGTGTGCAGGGAATAGAAGCCCAGAAACGTCCACTTGAACAAGCCCGGCCTTAGCAGCAGGACGATCGCATCACCTTGACTGCTTGAAACATTCCCGCCAGTATTTCTCATTAAAACTGTTCAAGTGATCTGGACCCCAAAGACCATATAGTACGGTGTTATTCACCTCTTATTTGGGGGAAGAGATGAGAAGTGAGAGATTCTGGGCCTGAGACTATGTGATGAAATCCCAAATGGAAAATGTAGGCCTTGAAGAAGGTTGCTGGCTCCTTGTGACCCTGATTACATCCTGGTTCTGTTCACGTGATGCTGAAAGCACACACTGCGGAAAACGTAGTGACCCCCAAATGCCCAGCCAAGGTGAAGCGAAGTGGTCCCAGCCCCCAGGCCCTGGGTCCTGGATTGCTACCTTGAGCAGGGCCAGTGTCCACCTCCAGTGTGTAGGCAGAGCCTGAACGAAAGAAAGGACTCCGGGGGGTGTTTCGTCTTTGTTTCCAGTACCACCTGAGTCTGGGGAACTGCTCAAAGGATGAGAAATCATCTCTGCCTTTGCCTGGGTCCCTGCCTCCCGGTGGCCCCGCAAGGCCGGCCTCACTTCCCTCTGTGATGGGGTGCTGTGTGTTCCCTCCACCAGGCTTGATGCCACGTTGGGTTTAAGAAGGCACATTTGCAGCTCCCAAGGGAGGGCTCACCACCATCCACTCTGTGTAGGCAAGGGGCACCCTCTGCACTCCCTGGACCAAAGCCTCCGGCCTGGGGACGCGGCTGGGGGCAGAGGGCTCCGTTGAAGGGCTCAGGGTCGAATATGCTGCCCCTGGCCAGCACTGTTCCTCATTTCCAGTCACTCTGCGCATCTGGGGGACCCTTGCAGGCACCACAGCACTGGCCTTGCCAGTCTGGTGGGGATGAGGCTGGGGCTTGAAAAGCCGGGCTTAGCAACGGAGGCTGAGTTGCTGCAGGGAACAGATCATCCCTGCTCCTCGAGCCTACGGAAGGCTCCCTTGGAGCCCCTTATCCAGGCGTCTGCGTTCCCTCTTCCTCCACCAGAGCCCAATCCCCCTGGCAGGGTCCCCACGCATCTCCACTTGCAAAGCAGGAGGTGTTTCCTGGGTTGATCCTACGGGGGAGATTCTGAAGCTCAGAGGAGACCTTTGTGGATTCTCTCCTCCTGTTTTTTATGAACCTCCTCCCAGCCTCCTCCCCACTCTCATTTCACAACCCCCCTGCTTCCCACCCACCTCCTCCTCATCCCCGCTGCCTCTGGGGAAGAACTCCCTTCTCACCAGTTGAGTGCTCTGTGGCTGTGCTCCCTCACAGCCGCAGAGGGTGCAGCCAAGCCTCAGGGATGTGCTGACTTCGTTTCACATCTCTGCGTGGGGGCCGGCAGTCCTGTTTCCGGCAGCCCTTGCCCCCCATCCCCTCATGGGATTGGACTCAGACTTGGGGCCACCACCAGCATCCCCTGCTGGCTCTGCCCTTGGCCCTACAGCCTAGCCCCTCCCCAGCAGGGGTGGCCCACTGGCGCGAGGTGGAAAGAGGTCCCCTTTATAGATGGGCGTGGCATTTCAAGGTGGTATCCCTGACGTGGGATGGGATTGGCTGAGGGAGGGGAGGTGCCCTGCAGCTTGCGGTGGAACCGAGTCTTCACGGCCACTCCTTCATTCACTTGTGCTGAGAAGTGTGTTTGCTTTGATGAAATTCAGATACTCTGGTGTGGGGAAGCAGCATCGAAACTTTGGGAGATGATTATTGCTCACCTAGAGTCACTTTTTCTCCAAGAAACGTCCCGATGATTAAATTACATTCCTAAATATGCAGCCGCACACTGGCGGTGTTGTCTCTGCATGGGCAGATCCTGCCTCTTGAGCAAACAGTGCGCATCTTCAAGGTTAAAGTTGGGGAACTCTGCACAGCTCTTTCATTAGCAGAAATCTCCATCTGCGCCCCCAGACATGGGCTGGCTTTCTGAGGAGTCTGCCTTTCCTGCTCTTTGTGGACTGTCCAGACACACCCATCTAATGGTAACCCACTGCTCACAAGGTTTTAAGTTTTCTTTTTGAACTTCTGTTGTTGTCAAATTAATATAATATGCTCTCAATTATCCACATAAAAGGAGAAGGGCAACCAAGCGGGGAAAGCAAATTTGCAATTAATTTACCAAATTATTGCTCTTTTTATATGATGGACAAGTTGCTTTTCTCTCGGGACTCCAGTGTTTTGTCTGTCCTGGAGGGAGTGCTGGGGCAGACACGAGGACGAGCCATCCAAGGTGTCCCCCGCTCCTCGGGCAGGGATGGAGACGGGTGTTTTGCTGGGATGCAGAGGCCTCAGTGGTTAATCAGAGGTTCACAGAATGTTGGGCTCTTTCTTGTCAAGGCGAGTCCTTTCATCTTCTCAGCCTTCTGATAGCCCATTGCTGACCTAGTTGGGATCACCCAGAACCAGAGCCTGGGTGCAGGTAGTTTACATGGGAGGCGATCGTAGGAGGCCTGGGTGAGGGAACTGACACAGCGTGTTAATGACAGGGTTGCCGCTGCTCCCGGACCCGGCTGTTCCCCTGGGGATCCTCTGGGATTCTGTGTGGAGTTTGTCTCAGAATCCCTCCCTGAGGGCTGGAGAAGCTGGGGTATTTACCCACCAGCTCTGCGGCTCTCATGCGTTGAGGGTCACTGCAGCACACCCAGCAGCCAAGCAGTCTTATGGCCAGAGAGAAACCAGGGGCCATTGGCAGCCAGGGGACCAGAGGGGAAGGGTGGGGCATCAACAGCATCCATCACGAGGGAGTGATGAGTTTCTACACCCCTGTTGCACTGCAGAAGGTCACCAATTTTCCAGAGCCAAGGATGACGGTCTATGATGTTTTGAGGGATATGAACTGTGGATTTTGAATATTAAGAAGAGCAGAGTCTCTCAGCGTAGGGCCAGGCTTCCTGGAGGCCAGGTGGAGGGCTGGCCCTGGGGCAGGAGACCTGCAGTGTCCACAGCAGACGAGCTCCAAGGAGCTTGGACAGTTCATTCTCTCTCTGAGCATCATTTCCCCAGCGGGTGAAAGTAGGGGGCACTTGAAGTCCCCTGAACACCCTCTTGGGTCTCAGATTCTCTGACTTTCGGGATCCTTTGTAGCCTTGACTCTTCAGGTGATCTTCTAGGACCTGGTCAGTCCTAGAGTCCTCATGAACACTCACTCCTGCAGGGCCAGGACATGGGCCCCAAGCTGGTCTTCCCACAAGTGCAGGAACACATGGGTTTTCAGTGGGGGCGTGTGATTACTTGCTTCATCACGAAGACATTGTTATTAACTCACAAGAAGAACACTGAAAATTTTATCTTCTAATTCTGGAAGCCAGTCAAAATGTATATTTTTAAAAAAAGGAAGTCAATAAAACAGGATCTTTGGGCTCATAGTAGTGCAAGAAAAACTTGATTTTTGGACTTCTTTTCTTTTTCATTTTTCAACCTCTTGTGTTCACAGCTGAGCTTGAGAAGGTAGTATTTTTCACAGTGATTGAGGTTTCCTCAATCGCTTTACAGATACCAGTTTGAGAATCCATTGTGTCCCTCTTGAATGTGCGTCCCTCTTCGGACAGTATGTAGCCCCTCTTGGGAGCTCGCCACTCCCACCCAACACTCCAAGCCAGCAATACTCGGAGGGAGAGGAAGGAGGTACGGAGAGATGAGGGCCCATGCAGCACTCCACCCTGCATGCAGGGGTACGGAAACAGTTCACACCCTCCTCCACACCTGTGGCCTTTCCCCTCTTCCATCCTCAGAGTCCCCTTTGGCTACTCAGAGCCGCTGTTGGTTAGCAAACCCCCCACCACCCTGGTTTGGGACAGTATGTACTACCTGCAAGTTTAAGCACTCAAGTCCTTGGCTTTTTGCTTTCCATTGAGTGTAACTTGATTGCTTCTAGTTTTGCCCTCCATCAAACGCACACTTGTGTACCCTTGTGCATCCTCAAGGCAATAAAATGAATATGAATGAGAAGGTCAGAGGTTGGCAAGTCACCCACATGTCAGTTATGTTCGGATTTCTGCTGCCATGCAGGCCCCAGGCAGAGCTCCCATGGAAACTCATCCCCGACTGAGACCTTGCCAAGTAGGTAGGGAATCTGGGTGGGGTTCTGCAAAGCATGGAGCCCATCATCTTGGCCAGTCTGTACTCATCACCTGAAGGCCTCTGTCTAGACAGCCTCCCTGGGACTCCCTCTCATCTCCAGAGTGAACACCTCCACGGATTCCACGATCCCACTCCTGGGACGTACAGGCAACACGCCTGTTGGCTCCAATTGGGCTCTTTTTCCTGTTTTCTCATTCTGCAAAGGATTTACAATTAGAAGTTTAAAAAAAAAATTCTAGTGGTCAACCACTAGTCAACCTAGTGGGAACAGGATTCTGGTGCCAGTGGCCTGTGCTTTATAGAAACGGTGGGCTTGAAGCATCATCTCTAAATCACATGCGGGCAATTAATCAATTAATTTTAAATCCCCGAGGGATTTTTCTCGAAGGCATTGGGATAAATAAACGCCCTTGCAAAGTGAATACCTTCTCCTTTGCACAAGTGAGTGTCTGGATTTCCCTGATGTTGGGCAGTTCTGTGAAGCCCCCGCCCTTTGTCATGACAGCGGACTTTTCCACAGGAGGTGCTCCAGGCCGGAGTGTAGAAGGCAGGCTTACCTCAGCATCCTGGAACATGAGGGAGGGAGGGAGCTTCCCAGTGGTGGGGAGAGGGGTTCCCGTGGGTGCAGTACCCCCGACCAGCCTTGCCCAGGCCAGACAGCCTGAGAGAGTGGTAGATATGTGGGGCCCGTGGGCCTCGGAGTCCCCGGACTAGACAGCGCTGCAGCCACCTCTCCCAGGGACAGTGTGGCAGGGCGGGGTGGGAGGAAGGGAAGAGAGAGAGAGCCACAGAGGCACCAAAAGCAGAAAGGAGGAGACTGTGAGAGCGGGGTGAGGGGCAGAGCCAGAGAGAAGGGAGAGAGGAGGTGGTAGAGGTCAAGGGACAGTAGCGGGGTGGGTGGGGCATGAAAAGGGAAACTGGAGACCTGGGAAGATACAAGGGAAGGAAAGGAGAAGGAAAGGGGAGAGAAAAGGAGTGTGAACAGAGTAAAAGAAACAGGGTAGAGGGGGCATCTGGAGTGAGGAGAGTGGGAACAGAGTGAGGAAGACGAGGAAGAGAAAAGCCAGCAGGGACGCAGGGAGGAACCTTCTCGAAGCTGCCCAGGGCCTGGAGGTGGCACCGTGCTGGTTGGAGGGCCTGTGCTGCTGGCACGGGCAGGGCAGCCGAGGGTGCCCACCGGCTCTGTGAGGACGCTGAGGGGCTGGGGGGTCAGGACAGAGGCCTGAGTGCGGCAGCTGGTCCCCCAGGCCCGGCTTCCCCAGCAGCGTCCTCCTCCCCAGGCTCCCCCAACCAGCTTCCAGAGGAAATGCTGCAGCTTAATCAGAATTATTTACAAGATAATGGTCCATTGTTTGCACTAAGACAGATGTTGACTGTAGGAACTTTGTGTTTTATGCTCCTTTCCCTGCTCTGCCTTCCCTGGGTGCAGATGGGATCGAAGTAATGTGAGTTATTATTCCCAGAATTGGAAATGCGGAGGCGCCTTCACCCCAGCCTGGGCTTGGCTGGGCACCCGCTGGCCAGGCTGCAGGGGTGGGGGGACAACCACTGCTGGCGGCGGGGTCAGCCGGGGCCCGTGGTCCCCTCGCAGCCCCTCCAGGCAGCCTGTGATTAAGAAGGTCTTGTTTCCTTGAGGGGCGGGTCGGTGCAATCTCCTTTTCTGGTGGACAGGAAGGACACACTCTGATTAAGATGCACTTGCTATTTGTTGAGTCAAGAGGTCACCATTGACATCTCAAATGAAGGTGGCCATCTGGCCCTCTTCTTGCCAAAGGAAAGAGCAGTCCCTCTGGATGGGGGCTTTGTAGCATCCCCTTTATTTAAACTTATGAGAAGTCTTCCTCTCGTCTTCTGGGGTTACTTGGAGGGCCAGATCTGGACTTCTGACTCCCTCCTTCCTCCTCCAAAGACGGGGTTGACCAGATGAGTGCTTGTCCCACCTACTGACCCACAGAGAGCCTGTCCTAGGGGAGGAAAGATGGGGCAGCGTGGGACGATGTCTCTGCTACGGACTTGCTCCCAGCTTCGCCCCGCAGGCAGGTGGGCCACCCCAGTGTCGGCCCACCTTCATGTGAAGCCCCCAAAGCCAGCTGGTCCTTCTTCAGCCTTTCTGGTTCCCAGTCACTTCTGCATAATCTAGCTCACCTGGTCAGCAGAACCCATGGTATGAATGAGGAAACTGAGGCCAAAAGAGGCCAGGTGACTTGCCCAGGGTTATTTTTCTACTCAGTGGAAAAGCCTTCCAGCTTCTCAAGTCGTGACCAACTATTTAGAGAGCCTCTCTGAGCCTCAGTCAGTGCACACGGGCACCAGGGGACTGTCCTGCCGCATCTGGCACAGCGCTTTACGGAGACACACGTGTCCGGTGCTGAGCTCTGAGCCTGGCAAACAGCACACGCCAGGTGATAGCAATCGGTATTATCAGCTACATTATACTCCTTTTATAATATACAATTGACCATTAAATAATGCGGGGATTTGGGGTGCTGACCCCTCACGCAGTCAAAAGTCCATGTATAACTTTTGACTTCCTCCAAAACTTAACTAACAGACGACTGTTGAGTGACAGCCTTACAGATGACATCTATCGTTCCTATTTTGTACATTACATGTGTTACATGCTACGTATGTAAAGTAAGCCAGAGAAAACAAAATGTTATTTTCAAAAATCATAAAGAAGAGAAAATACACTTACAGTACATATGTGTATTTACTGAAAAAAAAATCCACAGATAAGTGGACCCAAGCAGCGCAAATCCACGTTGTTCAAAGTTCAGCTGTATTGCATTCAGGCTGTGACCAAAAAAAAAAAAAAATCAAAGCGATGCAATATCAGAGTCACATCTGGATGCTAAAACCAGCCCATAGTGGAAAAAAGAAAGCCATTTTCATGGCAATTGAGTGGAATCAGCCTTGCCATTTGGATGGCTCGGGGAGGTCCAATGGCCATGTCTCCTAACCCAGCTGCTGCCCCCTGGATGCCTTGAGAAATTTCCACGAAGCAGGGATTTTCTGGAGGTTCTGCCTCATTCCCAGCCCAGCATCTTGGCTTTGGTGCTTAGGGAAGATTACCGTTTCCCCTCGTGATCTCCCCAAGCCCAAGGAATGAGCCCCTTACCTTCAGCTGCAGGATGGGGTCCTCTGAGCTGTTCCTCCATCTACCAGGTTTGGTTTTAAATAAATACTTAACTACGTGCCAAGGCCAACTCTTGTTCTAAATACCTTAGAGAGGATAATGCAATACAAATATTGTTCATCTATGTAATCCTCATAAAAATCCCATGAGCTAGTTGTAGTTTTTATTCTTCCCATTTTACATACAGGGAAATGGAGGCACAGAGAGGCCTTACCTTACCCGAGGTGACTCAGCAAATACGTGAAGAAGCTGAGATTCAGCCAGGCAGTGGACATCTCCGAGGGTGACCAGTCTGCTGCCTCACCATGAGGTGCTTTCCCATGCTTTCAATCCTTGTTCGGGATGTGTCAAAAATGAATACACCAATCAACCAAATAAAAATAGCCTGTTCTTGCCAACTTGTAGCTCTGGGTCCCAGGAGAGGGTGGGGCCCTTCCAGGTGGAGATTTTCAGTCACAGCCAGAACCTGGGGCTTGTTATCCAGGAACAGGCAGAAGGCAGGGCACTGGGTGGGGTCGGATGTTCTCCATGTGACCGAGCTGACCTAGGACTTGCCTGTGACCCCCAGCAGGTCTCTTCCCATCCCCTTGGTGTCCTGATCTCTGTATGAATGAGGGAGTCTCACTGGATCATCCCCAAATTCCGTCCATCTCCCAGTCTGTGAATCAGTTATTCTTGGGACTGTATTTATTACGCTTCGCAGCCTCAGGGGAAAAAAAACGCCATCTCTGCCGCCCTCCCCAAGTGAGAGGGCCTCCAGGAAACTGACCCTCACCTTGCAATTGTTCCCTGGGGTCCAGGTGGGGGAGAGAGGACAGTGGGTGGCCCAGGGCACTGGCGGACCCTCCAGACGGGTGCTGCCGTGGGCCCAGCCCCCAGCCGCGAAAGCAGCAGAGGTCAGACTAGGATAATATTTATCAACCTTTTTCTCACTGTGTCAGGCTCCTACCAAACCCCAGCGTCACTGGAGATCACAGATCCTGTCTTTTAAGGTCCCACAGAGCTGCTTCACATGCGACCAATTACCTCTGTCAAGCAGGGGAGGGAGGTCCCGCCTCGGTGGGTGGGATCTGAACTTGAGCTTCCAGAGGTCGACGACTGGGATCTTTAGGCCTTTGAGCCTGTCACTCGCCTATAGCCAGACCTTTTCTGTTAAAACTGTTTAAATTACAAACCAGTAATAAAAGGATCATATGTGTTTCCCACCGAACAGGTTCTTTAGGGCTATTACGATAATTAAAAACATATGGTGCCTGTGCCAGTCAGAGGGAAACCGCAGATGTACAAATTAGGTATTATATAAGGGTTTTCTGCTTTTGCCCTTTTAAAAACGTCAACTGGAGAAGTTTAAAGAGATAAAATGGCAATTGTGCAGATAGTAGGTAGCATTTTGGTTTTAGAAGCATTAAATATATAAACCCTTTTCTTTAGACTTAATGGGAATAAACGGCTCCTTATCTGAGAAGGAGAGCAGAGAAGCTCTGAGGCCCGGAGTTTAACAGGGAAGAGACAAGGTTCTCACCTCGCGAGGTCTTGGATACCGTGGAATCTTTTGCATTTTTTATGATGTTGTTCTGCACAGACAAAGGGGATTATATTTATTAAATATCGAATTATATTAAAATTGGATTGATGGCAGCAAAGATAAGGATTTCTTTGCATTAAACTTTTTTACTTTTTAAAAGGCGAAGATGCAAGTATTGACTGGTCTAGAAATAGTCATTTGTTTTAATTTAAAATATGCAATTGATTTTGAGAAGGTGATAAATACTGCTAATAAAAAAAAATTGGGAGGATTTCTGTGGCTCCCTGTCAGTGACTTTCCAGTGCAGACATACAGTGCGAGTCAAGTTCTGCTGAGTTGTTCATATTGAAATGCTTGCTGGGGACCCTGGCAATATGCAGCCGTGTTCTGGGGCGTTAGGTCCCAGGTCCTGATGCATTGGGACCTGGGCTAAATGATCAGAGATTTAGCACTTTGTCATTGTATGTCTCTGCTACAGAAACCCAACTGGACTGCTCTAAAGAAGGAGGTGATGGGTGAACAGGTCAGAGGGGTAGGGCTCTGACCAGCTCTGCCCAGCAAGGTCTCCATTCTTCCTCCTCGTCCTTGTCCTTCCTGAGACAATCCCAGCCAGAACCAGGGTGGCCTCGTCCCTGACCTGCACCCCTTCCTCCATGTGATGCAGTGGGATCTACGTAGGAAAGCTGAGTAAAAAGCCAAATTTGTAATCGATACAAATACACGAGCAGAGAGGAGGGTCTACTTACCCACCCAGCTGCCAGAGCACTCAGATAACCAACCATTTCCAGTCCTGGTGTGTAATTATGAAATTCATAGTAACGAGTGGAGACAAGTTATGGTCAACATTTTTGTACTGAAGTATTCATTATATTAAACATTTTTGATCAGAAAGCTGAAGGGAAGTACCCAGACTCCTTAGGAAAAAGTCCTTTTTAAAAACAATTTTATTACTTTTTAAACATTTATTTTATTTTTATTTTTTGGAGGAGGGGGAGGTAATTAGGTTTATTTAATTAATTCTTACTATTTTCTGTAATGGAGGTCCTGGGGATTGAACCCAGGACCTCATGCATGCTAAGCATGCACTCTACCACTTGAGCTATACCCTCCCCCCTAGAAAAAAATATCTTTTGAAAGGGGCTCGGGGTATGCATTCCTGCTTAGGTGTTGAGTCCCTCTGTCCCACTGCTCTCTTTTGCCCACACCATCCTGATGGTACAAAAAAAACCACCATCCTATCCATCAGATGGATACATCTGTGCCCTCCTCTTTGGGGAACTGTGGCCTGGATCTGCCTCTGGGTCTGTGGGCTTAGAGAGCTTGAGACAGGATAACTCAGAGAAGGGTTCTTGAACCTTCTATCGACTGTACAAAGCAGTCTGGGGTGTAGGGTACAGCAGAGGTTTTCAACCAGATGTGTTTTCCCCCCAGGGGACATTTGGCAATGTCTGGGGACACTGGTTGGGGGGCAGGTGCCCCTGGTATCCAGTGGGTCAGGGCCAGGATGTTTGGTGGCATCCAACAGGCAAAGGATAGGCCTGCGAAGAATTATCTGGCCCACCACGGCAGGCGTGCAGGATGGAGAAATCCCGGTATATCAGGCTTCCGAGTGAAATTCCAAGCTAGATAGATGGTGACAAGTCAAGTGACAAGATTTACCACCCAACTCACATTGTGGCATTCAGCTCGCTCCCCAGACACCCTTCTTCCAAGTCGTGTCACCTTTGGAACTCACGCCTTTATGAAAACTTTGCAAGCAACCCAGGGAGGGGCTGTTAGGAAGGCAGAAACTTCCAGCAGAATAACCCAGCACGTTCCTCCCAACTCAGACTAGCGTGGGGGTGTGGGGAGGGGAGGGGGGGCAGCCGAGCAAAGTGGGTCTTTTCTCCTCCCCCGAGAGGGAGAGCCAGCCCGCAGCATGACTGCGCCTGTAGGTATTAGCACTTTAACTTTTACGGAGGTAAAATAACACCTTGTCACTCAGTGCAAGCACCAATCACAAAATGAATTAATTGTAATAACTGTTGTCAGCGGAACAAAGGACTTGTTGCTTTCCTAAGCAGATTTCAGCACCACTGAGAACTATATACAAACGTTCCCATTGGGCAGGCTGGCAGAAGCTAGTCCGAACATAATTGTATCTGTCTATCTCTTGACTTTGTTTTTAAGGGCTGCGGAATGGAGTTAAAAACCTATATTTTAAACATATCAATAAATATACCCCTTTTCTGTGTTGGTGACGTCTCCTCAGAAACATGGAGTCTTTAATAAATTGGCCATGAAAATAGCATTTGCTGCTGATGGTTCCAAATAAGGGCCAGCTGTAGAGGCTGCCTGTAGGCTCGAAGTCATGAAGGGAATTATGCCCAATTACCCTCCCATAAAACACCCTCTCGTTTCTGGGAGTTATCAAAACACATCCCGTGGACCGGCGGTCAGCTGTCCCTGCTCCTCCAAAGGAGGCGAGTGAGCCCCACGCTGGGCTCCTAACTGCCTCCACTCCACACCAGCGGCGGGTCTGCCCCCAGCCTCTTTTCACAGTTGCCCGTCCCATTTTTTTTTTTTTTTTTTTTTTTTTTTTTTTGGTTCTGGCTTTTTCACATCTTAGCACATTTCCTGCTTTAAGAAGCCCTGGAGGTCCTCTTCTAAGAAAAGAGTGGCTCCTGGAGAGGGGAGGACCAGAGCGGGCAGTGGGGCTGGGGACTCAGGTGTCTGCAGCAAGCTGTCCCCAGCAGAGTTGTGCTGGCTTCTGTTTCTATGGTGGCGGGGGGATGGGGGGGTGTCCTCAGGAGCTTGGGAGTGACCAAGAAGCTGAGGATAGCATGTCTGTGTGGATCTGTCCCGGGCTTTGCTGAGGTCCAAAACTGGGGAGTTCCCAAAAAGGAAACCCAAGGAAGCTGCGTTCGACCCACAAGCAAAGCATGGATGACTCGACCCACTTTATTCAACAGGGATCCAGGGCAACTTGCGAGGACTCTCTCCCGTCTGCACCCCGTTACTCACACTGAGCCCACACTCCCTTCTTCCATGCCTACCTCCTCCTGCTGCTTCTCCATGCTCTTTGACCAGGGTGACCCCAGCATCCAGCCCCATCCCAGAGTCTCAGATGCATGGGCCTCCTCCACAGCATCTCAGATGCCCCTCAGGCAGCCTGCTTCATTTTTAGAGCTCACTGATCCCTAAAGTTGTCCCTCCATAATGAAATGAAAAATTCTTAGACTGTCAGAGCTAGAAGCCATCTTAGAAGTGATTTTCCGGATGCAGATTGGGAGAGACCTGCCCCTGGTTGCTGAACCAGAGACAAGGATTGATGCTGTTTCCAGGTGTCCAGGCAGGTCCTTGTTATCGGCCCACATTCTGCCATCTGGGGCAGCCGTAGGCAGCCTCTCCCTCTTGGGGAATCAGTACCTAAGCAGGGGAGGTGTTCCTATGACTTGTCCCTGCAGTGTCGGGGCAATTTGTACCAACTGAAGCATAAGCAAGAGACAGTTTTCTTAGTTTAATGTAGCCCTGGCTCAAATGTGTTATGCATTTGGATCTGTATAGTCATGTCTGCCTAGAATAAGCTGCCACTTGCAAAATTGCTGAGAAGATCCCTAATCTGAGAAAAGAAATCTCTCCTGCTTCCGAGGTTGCTCTTCTCTGCAAGGGACCCAGGTAGGCAGCCTGCTTTTGGAAGGCGGGCTCTTGGCATAACCCTGGGAGAGGGAACTCGCAGATCATTGGTCCCATGAGGGTGCCAGGCCCCTGTGCTAAGTAAGAGCAGGCTGTGAAGTGGGACAAGGAAGCACCAAAGGGGAACTGATGTGGGATGTGGGGGAGGAGGTGGAAGGGGGCAGATCTCATGCCATGTGGAGGATACTCTGGGGGCTCCCATGGCCTCCACCCCTAGACCTCACCCTCTACTCCACTGGCTTTGTGCTGGAGAAGGAAGAAACAGCATTTTCTCCAAATCTTTCAGAAAGAAAATTCTGTGACAGGAAATGAAGTTGGCCATTTGTTCATTTATTTAGCACAAATTAAATTGTTTCTGAGAGCTGGAAGATGGTCACCAACAAAGCTTTCAAGATTCCAGCCCTCATGGGGCTTACATTCTAGGGGCAACACTGACAATTTAAAAAAGAACAAATACAAGTTCAGTGCATGATAAATGAATGGCAAAGGCCTAGAGAGTAAGACGGGAAGGTCTGTATCATACTCCGTGAAAGTCAGGGAGGCCTCCCCGAGGAGGTGACATTGGAGGGAGCTGTGCAAAGATTAGGGATGCATATTCCAAGAGAGGGAACAGTGAAGATAAAGACCATGGGACGGGGAAGGAGCAGACATTGGGGCTCTTAGATCTCGGGCCTGTGCACCCTGCGTGCGTGTGTGTGACCAGCGTTTCCTAAGGCTCTCCCGGACACCGAGCTTTCATCACACTTCTCTATGGCCCTGAGTGGTCAACAGAGTTGGGACTGGGGCTCTTTCCCTCATTTTTGCAGAAGGGAAAACCGAAGGTCCAAGAGAAAATAATGACTTGCAGCGAAAGGCAGGGCTAGGTGTCCAGGTCTCCTGACTCCCAGCACTGGGCTCCGAGGCTGCCCTGCAAACCCTTGCCTGTTCCTGGGACTCGGGCACTTCCTGTAACTCTGACCGGATTGGAGGACAGCTGGGTCACGGGCTGTCACTGTGACTGAGCCTTGCACACTAGCCCCATTCTTGAAAACAGTAACAGTTGGAATTAAGAGAATTGGCTGCATGACTTTGGGAACACGGCACCATGAGACACACAGACACGCCCCAAACCCCCAAGACGAGGGTCTCTCACTTCTACAGACCAAGACTGCCCATGGCAGCGTCCATTCATTTGAGGGCAGCCTATAATGAGGGAAACTGTGGGCTCTTCCACAGGAAGAGCCGGGGCTAGCTGGGACTCTTAGTGGCCAACAAATCACCTGGAAAACATGTACCAAACCCTTGGAAGTCTGAGTTAAGATTCTTTGGAGAAAAGCAGACATCTTTCCACTAAAGACTGCTGCTCAGCCCAGCCTGTGGCTGTGAACATCCCCCACCACGCTGACCTTGGCCAACACATTTGGGCCCCCACCTCGACACCTCCCTGCTGCGGCCGTGAGGGGAGGTGCCGCTGCCCTGAGGTGCAGGGGGACCCGTTGCCGAGGCTGCTCCATTCTCCTCTCAGGGTCCCTGTTCTCATCTGGGTAAACCGCTTTCAAATGAACAGTTATTTCAGGGTAATTTTTTAAGTGTTTCTTCTCCCAGTTGGTTGCTATATTATTTGCATCTCATGTCATTCTGGCCTCTGTGGGAGACAAGAGACAGCCCACCTTTTGTATTAGCGATCTGTTTCCCAGGATTACAAGGTGAAATTAGGAACTATAGCAACCTGAGGACACCCCATCCGTTCTCAAGTGAGGTAGGAAGAAGGAAGGCTGCTTTTGCCCCCAGCTCTATTTGTGATGCTCTGCACACATAAAGGGGGACCTGCAGTGGGGCCAGAGGACCAGGAGAAGCATGAGCTAATGGGAGAGGAGACCCTTGGAGGGAAGGTGCAAGGCCCTTAGGTGGCCTCATCTACAGTGAATGACCCAGGGGTGTGACCTCCCACTGTTTCCTTGGGGGAAGCTGGCCTGTTGGTGCCTCAGGAAGTGCGTGACTGGTGTAGATGGCTGGTCCTAACAGCAGGGACCTGCTCCCTTCACTGCACTCAAAGATTAGGCCCAGACAATGGGCTTGCATGGCAGCGAGAGGGTTCAAGTCTGCTAGGTGTGGTCTCCAGGGCTTTCTGGTTTCCAGCAGATCCTGAGTTCTTCTTGCAGGGGTGCTTATATGGAGGCAAGTGATTCAGATTTGAAGCCGTTCCAGTGCCATGTTGGGGAGAACTCCGGACAAGCCAGACCCTAGTGTATTAACAAAACTGAGTGTAGGCACCTTACCAGGATCAGGTAGGCACAAGACGGGATCATTTTATATTCAAAGAACATAAATAATACAAGCACGTTTCTAAGCAATGAATATCCCCCCCCGGCCTCTGCTGAATCCTATCGGAGTTATTTTACAGGTGAGAAACTAAGTCATAGCATGGTTTGAATTTAGTCAAGTGTAGCCCTTCATGAAAGAGTGGTGGCTGGAGGCCCGCAGACTGCATATTGTCATCTGGGGTTGGCACCGCATGGACATGTCTGCATCAGCACGGGTCCACACTGGCTCACCTCCATTTGGGCAGCCCCTCCCCCCCGAAGTCTGAGCAAGGCACTGAGTTTGCAGGAGACCGAGTCAGGAGGTACTAAGCAGCAGTCACTCGTTCCCTCTCTCCCTCATTCATTCATTATTTCATTCACCAGTATTTATGGACCAGTCACTCCTCCCGGCACCCCGGCACAGGGCTGGACAAAGCGGGCATAGTCCCCATGAACCTGTTTCCCCTCTGCTCTGCCCCACCAGGCACGCACCTCCCCCAAAGGCCCCTTCCATGGGATAAGGCCTGCTGGTGACGTGGTACCTTGACTCCTCCGGCGACAACTCAGCTGGCAGTGGCTGCCCCCTCCTCCCCATCCTTGCTCTGTCTCCGACCCCAAGGGCTCACACAGGAGCAGCGACACCTTCCCGCGTTCATTCATTCAGCAAATATTTCCTGGGGCTCTGGTGCCAGGTGTTTTCTGGCTCCTGGAGATCCAACAGTCAGGAAAAGCGCCTTCAGGGAGCTCAGGTCCTTGGGGAGGGTCGGTGGGTGACTAGTGACTAGTCTGTTGGAGGGTGATAAGACTCTAGAGCGAAAAATAAGGTGAAGGAGGACTTTGGGCAGTGCCTGGGTGGGGTTGCTCTTCTACATGGGGCAAAGAGACAAGGCCTGAGAGGTGACATCTGAACAAAGGCATGAAGGGGGGCCAGTGAGTTCGCAGGAGGTTATGGGGAGCACACTGTAGGCAGGGACTGCGAGGCCCCAGGCCCGAGGCTGCGAGCTGGGGGCCATTGAGAAGGGAACTCATGGAAAGGGGTCAGGGAAGGGCTGCGGAGATGGTCTAGAGTCCTGTGGGCCATTGTAAGGACTCCAGCCACAGGGGACCCGCAGGTGCTGAGTTCAGAAAGGCCCGGTGCTTGGGAGAATGCTCTGCTCTTGCTGTCTTGAAATTCTTAATAATTTTGAGCCAGGGCCCTGCATTTTCATTTTGTGATGGGCCCCGCAAATTATGCAGCGGTCCCGATCCCAGCTTTACATCTGCCGGGTGTGGGCAGCTTCGAGGCACCACCTGGGCCTGCTGGCACCGGGGCAGGGCCCACGGTGTGGGGCTGGGAGGCCAGGAGGCCCTGCAGGGATCTGATGAGTGACAGCAGCTCCTCAGATGTGGGCTTTAGTGGTGACATGGGTCCAGAGGCTGAAATAGGACACATTCTGAGCCACCCCCTGGCCCCGACATCACTGTGGAACTTCCCTTTCCTTCCCGTGTCTTCTTTATACGCCTCCCTCTTCCTTACCTCCCAGGGGACATAGGTAGCTGTCTGGCGGCTGCAAGTGGTCCTATTCTTGTCTCAGAAAGCAGCGTCTACACTGGCCATCTTCATATCTGATACTGTGGGCTAGACAGCCAGGTTTCTGGTCACGGTTGGGGGGAACCTGCTGTACCACACCAGCCACACTTCCCCGACCCCCTTGCTTCCTCCTGGGCCCCTCCATGTACATTTCCGGGCCTGGCTACCCTGGGAGGCCTGTGGGGTTTGCTTCTGGCAAAGCTACTTGATCTGCATGGGGCTTGGACCTGCTTCTCATCCTGGGCGATGCTCTGAGTAACTCAGACATCCTCCTAGCTGAGGAGTCAGCAGAGAGGGCCTGGCCGTTTCTGGAGTGGCGTTGGTTCTTCAGGAAAGTGCACCCAAACCCACAGTCCCTGCCTCAGTTTCCCCCACTGCGTGCTCCTCAAAGCTGCCCTTTAAATATGTCCCTGTCGCCTGGTTTTATTCACTTGGGATGTGAAGTCTATTTATTTCATAAATATCTTTAAATAAATACTCTTCACAAAAAGTGTGTTGAAAAATAGCCTTTTGACTCAAATAAGAAATGGAAAAAGAATCAACAACTCTTCAACTTCTACTTACTTTTTAAAAAAAAGTTTTTCTCCTTCATTTCAATAGCCTACCTCTTCAATACCAAAATATCACACACAGAAAGGCTTAAAAAAAAATCAGATGCGGGTGGAGCAGTGATTGTAGCGTAAATTTGTTTCCTGGCTGAGGCCTTGTATGCCAAGTTTTAGTCTGAATTACACATTTACAGCTGAGTTATAAACCCCTGAAAAACAGGATTTATCATGGAAACAGTGTCACCACCTCACCCAGTCTGGAGTTCTTGGGGACCGTGGTAATATACTGTGCGGAGAAATCAGTTCATTAGTTAGTTATAAACAAAGGACAGAGATAGTAAATTAGAGTAGGTATTTCAGCCGTTTTCTGTGTATTTATGACACCAAAATATGCAACTGCATTTTATTCCTTGAGATAGAATTTAAGTATTTTAGATTTAAAGCGCGTTTTTCGATATGGCCGTGGTGCATTTTTCAGCCTTGGTGGTTCTTCTTGTTCTGGAGTTTTATTCGTGGTATTTTCTTCCTTCTCTGTTGCTCATTAGAAAAATGTTAAAAATCCATTTTCGTCTGATTAATAATAAAGCTGATCACATGTAACCTAATTTTCATTCCGTGCTGCCCCTGTCTGTGGAGTCATATACAAAGTGACCTTTGAATCGCCAGTGGACTCATAAAGTACAATAAGCACCATTGTCCTGTCAAAAATTGAAGATGTTTTACATCATTACAAAATTTAATGTTCCATCTTTTCAAATGCACTACTTTTCAAAGGCCACATTCCAATTGAAGCTCATTAAAATCAGACTCAAGTTTCCTGTGGTGGGGATGAAGAGAGTTTCGCAGGCAATGGGAGGAAAATGAATCACTCTTTTAAAACAGATATGGTTACATATTAGTTTTGAAAGGTACGGGGGGACGGCGGAGCCTTCGCTGCCGGCAACAGTGCGGCTTTTGTGCTGATGGATCCAGTAACTGCCTCCTGGTCCCTTTGACTTCACCCACACTGTATCCTATTTACTTAGGCATAAATCAGCTCTCTAAATAAAATTGTTGTTTTAAAGTTCGGAGGTGGGATCTGAAGTGGTTGCTGGAGGAAAGCTGTAAAATCTGCCCTCCAATTTCAGATCTGTAAGAAAGCTTCATCTGACTCAGAGACCTGAAAGTTTAGAAACGGAGTCAGTTAAGGGGGTTTCCTGCGGGTGAGGGGGTGTCGGCCAGCGAAATGATGGGATGCTTCCAGAAATGGAGATGCCCGTTTTACTTAAGACTCAGCCCAGCTGTGTATTAGGGATGCGTCACAGCGTGGGACCCGGGGGTTCTGAGCCTGGCCTGCAAAGAAAACATCTTCAGGTCTTCCATTCAGATTCTCCCTCGGTCGCGGTCCTAGGCACCGAGGACATAGCCTGGTCTCATCTCGGTTCTTCCAGCAGATCCCACAGATGTGAAAGTGTTGGCGTGTATGGCCTAAGGAAAGATCTCTCCTCAGTGGGGCCCTGCTAATGCACTAGAATTGTTCAGAGATCCTGGTTTTACAGAACACTAATGCACATCCCTTGAGCTTCTGAAATGCTGATCTCTTCCAGAACCATCTCTGTTGGAGAGTTGTCCACTTCCCAGTGCCGTCATGACGTCTCGAGGCCGACACCATTCACGTTAGGCATGGCCCTTGGAGGGCTCCTCTTACCAGATTGTTCCTAAAATGGGGCTTTAGTTCATCATTGATTAGGGTTTGGCACTTAGTCAAATGAGGGTAATCCAAGTTCTGGACAGGACAAGCTTTAGCATCAGTTATAATTGAGTTTGTGTCCTGGTTTTGCCCCCTGTAGCTGTGTGACCTTGGATAGGTGTCTCTGCTTTGCTGAGCTTCAGATTCCTCATGGGGATAAGACAAGTGTCTACCCGACATGACTATGTAATATTCATGCAAAGGACCTAGCTCTGTGTCTGGGGCTGAGTTATCAATCATTAGGTGTGAGGTGCTGGCTATGAGGGTGGCAGTATTAGTTGTTGTCTTAATTATATCTAGAAAATCACTAGCTAAGTTCCATCCTTGGAGTATTAAGAGAGTTTAGAGTGCTAAAACAAGGAGAGGCAAAGTGTTTTGCCCCAATCACGTGACTAAAAATGTGGGTGTTTCCCACTACAGTTGTAGTAGTTAGCTATTGCTGTGAAACAAAACATCCCCAAACTTCATGGTTAGAATGACAACAATATTTGTTTTCTCACAGGTCTTTGGGTCAGCTAAATGGTTCTGCTGATTCAGGCCAGGCTCTTGACTGATCTTAGCTGGATTTGCTTATATCCCTGTGGCTGGCGGCCAGGGACTGGCTGGTCCTGGGTAGGAATGGCTGGAGTTACTTGGTTCTGTCCCATGCATCTCTCCTCTTTCAGCAGGCTGGCCTGAGCTGGTTCTCATGTCAGAGTCAGGGGTCCAAGAGAGCAAACAGAGGTGCAAAGCACTTCTGCTTGACTCGGCTTGCATGGAGTTACTGTTGACCCACTGGGCAAAGCATATCACAGGGCTGAGCCCAGGGTCAGTGTGGGAGGAGGCCAGCAAAGGGCATGATGCAAGGAGACATGAAGTTTTCAGCCACTAGTATAACCAGTCAATCTCTTTCTGTCCCCAAATCCCCAATGAACACATATGGAGTGCTGTGGACAGGATGGAATCACATGCCTTAGAAGGTAGTTTAAATCCTTCGACCTCAGGACACCACTATAGTGAGATGCTCCATTATATTTGTCTAGTGTGTTCTGAGGTCCTACTTGCTTTGCCTGCTTGGCCACCACTGGACCCATCCCTTCACAGTGGAAACCTGCCTGTGTTCTTTCTGCTGGTAGATGTTCTTTTTTTGAGAAGGCAGTCTTGGAAAGTTTTTCCAGCTTCTTGAGTTTCACAGGGACATGGCTGGAATTGGGCAGACGAGACTGCTGAGTGTGACAGCCCCGTCTTCCCTCTCCCCTCACCCCTTTGCTGGACTCCTCCCTTTCTCTCCCTTCCTTTCCTTCCGTCTTGCCCTCAAGAAGACCCACGTTCGCCCAGTGGTTCTAGCTCCCCTGGTAGCCGACATTCCCGCAGGCTGTGCAGTCCTCTCCCTTCTGACCCCCATCTGAGCTCTGATTCTACTTATACTGTTGGGATTTGAACTTCAGTAAAGGCTGGCTCCTAAGAGAACTAGGGGTCTCTGTAATGAATCCTAGAATGTGCCCCTCCCACCCCTGATGGCTGGGATAATGGTATCTCCATTCCCAGCATTAGGAGTCTGACCCCCGTGAGTGTGGGTGTGCTCGGGGCAGTGGGCGCCAGATGTCTGAGAAGCAGGCATGAGTGTGGCCCACCTGGGCAGGCACAAGGAGGAGTGGGCTACGTGTGTGCACTGTGGCATGTGGGGTGAAGCTGGGAACCAGACCCCCCCCCCATCTATTTCTCCAAACAAGGACTAGGAGGGTGGGGCCCAGGAGCCTGATAAGCCACTGTCTCTCAGCCAAGAGATGCTTCGGCTGGGAAGGAGCTGGCATGAGGTCTTCTGTGTTCTGGTTCCCGGGACCTTTTGGGGACCCGTGAAACAATGAGGCTCAAGGAAACCCCAGCTTATCCCCAGACCTCAGATGAGGTCTCAAGGCTTTATGCACTTTCCTTCCTTCCCTGGGGAATCTTTCTCACCTGGGCGTCCACGGTGGTCAGGCCATCCCAGCTCCGGGCTTCCTGGTGCTCTTTGCAAGCGCTCACTACTGGGTGACCCCACAGATGCCCTCTGCGGAGCCCTGGACCAGTGCTCTCTGCAGATCACACGGGGCAGAGGTTGTGCCCACAAGTGGTGGGCGGCTGGGTCCGCAGGTGGGCTTAGCATTTTCTGAGACCTGTGTGAGCTCACCAGTCCTCATTTAATCTACAAATGGTTTCCCTGAAGAATTTGTATTAGCTTCTGAAATTATGAGCATTGACAGTTTGCTTTAGAACCACCTGAAGCAGATCTTATTTAAAAAAAAAAAAAAAAGCCACTCTTCAGTGAAGACCAGTTCTCTAGGAAAAGAAATGGTACCCAGCTAAAAAGTTCAACTAACTTCCCCTGCCTCTAAACTTAGAATGGAAACTTACAGTTGCTCGTCATGGTTGGAGACTTGCTTTGAAGACCAGAGACAGCTCTTGCGGGGACAGAGAGAGGCCGAGACCAGCTGACAGGGCTGTGTTCCTCCTTCTGGCCCTCTTGAGTCTAGAAGCAGGAAGGTAAAATAATGAAGACGTTGTGTCCAAGAGGCAGGTACCAAAAACCTAGTGCAACTGGATGCCGCAGGGTTCAGAGTGGGCTTCTCTGAGGGAGGGGAGGGAGGGGAGGGAGGGGAGGGGCTAAGAGCCCCCAGCAGGGTTTCACCAGCGACCAGGCAGCCTTTGGCCTTGTCCATGCAGCAGACTCACAACCAGCTCCAGCAGCTTTGGCTCAAGGCTGGGAAAACAATGCAGTCTGGCAGCTCAGGGAAACTGAGGCAGTGAGCACCCTCAAACAGAAGGGAGGGAACCTGAGCTCTTTAGGGCATGGACTGCCAAGAGTGTCGTGAGGGAGATTTTGCTGCTAAAACTATTGGGAACAATTTATTTACACTCTGCGTCTTCTGAAGTTACAGTATCTGATGACCTGGGTTCTCTTACTAATTCCTTGATGGACCCTGGGTAAGTCTCAAACCCTCTCGAGGCCTCCGGTACCCTGTCTGTGCCAAGAGGGCTGGAACTAGGCAATCCCCAAGGGCCCCAGTAACACCATTAGTCATGGGACCCACTGGAAGGAAACCCTAGCCACTCTAAGGGGAGATGGGAATGACAAGAGTGGGTCTCCAGGCAATCTGGGGCCACACAGGGTGATGTGACAGGGAGAAAGGGGCTCAGCACCTTTGGCTCCTCTCTGGGCCAGTGGGGAGATGCCACAAGGAGCCCCAACAATGGTCCTTCTGCCTGGCCACAGGGCCTGGAGTGATGCCCTTGAGAGGGAGAGAGGCCACTGGCAGGGCCAAGCTGGCAGACAGGCGCTACGCCTTACTTTGCTTCTGCAAAGGGCTTCCTGAATGAACTGGTATGATTTGGGATGGATGTGTGGTACCCTGCGTGCAACTCAACCCAGATGCTTGAGGGCACTCACAGTTGGCGCTTGCTTGGTAAAAGCAGAGGCTGCCTTCTGGAATCGGGGCTCTGGGCAGGGCTGGCCCTGAGGCTGGGCGCCTGCTGCCAGTGGTTCCAGCAGGTGGAGGGGCCTCCTCTCCTCTGCTCCTTGTGGGACTCAGGCAGATAACACCTCTTAGCTTCCGTGTTATTTACACTCTCAGTTCCCGCAGCAGCAGGAGGAGAAAGGATCAGTGGTAAGAAAGCTGTCAGTGAAGGTGCTGTGTGTTTAGCGTGGCTGTCGTGGAAAATGTGGCTTCCCCCGTGGCCCTGCCGCCACAGTTTCTTTCCCTGAGGTGTAACAGCACTCCTGATTAAATACAAGCTTGTGAATATCTCCCTATGTGGATCTCTATCTCTGCAAAGCGCAGCCCAGACAGTGTTTGAAGACACCAGAGACAGCCTGGAACACTTTCTAGTGCCTGTCTGCCCGTCCTCAGATTAACCCTTGCCTTCCATTCTTTAGTAAAGCCTTCCAGAACCACACAGGTCTGTCTCTCTCTTGCCCGACTCCTCCTCATTTGTCAGGTCTTAGAACTCTCATCTCTGCGTGTGTGCCCTCTTTTAACCGATTGCAGCCTAGAAGATTGTCTTTTCTCTCCAAGCCAATCTACCTTAAATACAGCCTTGAGCACATTGAGAATGCCCAAGAAGTACACTGAAATTATTCATCTATGGCAGTCCTGGTGTTAGCAGGAATAGAACGTGGTTCCTGTGCACCGCCTCTTGGAGAGGAATTAATCACCATGAGGAGGACAGCCAACGATGTATTCCTGGCTCCTCAGGCAGTGCCTGGAACAGGATAGGTCCGCAGAAAATATCGTAGAATAATGAACCGAGGGCTGGCTGGCTGGCTGGATGGACAAATGAACAAATGAATGAATAACTCTTCAGGCTTGACAAGCTTGGCTACTGATGGGGACTTCAGAACAGTGATGGTGGCTCCAGTGGGTTAATCGACCTTCAGGAATATTATTGGAAATTCAGGAAGCAGTCCTTCCACTCACAGGAAGTGCCCGTTGACTCAGGATGGGTGCTGTTGCTCGTCACCCAGCCTTTCCCTTAAGCCCTCTGCTCCAAGCATCCCAGTCTCACCCCCGCCGCTGCTCACTTCTCTCTCATCTTCACCTCTGCATCCTCCCTTCTCCCCCAGGAGGTGTCCCCCTCGGGACGCCCTCCCCTCCTCACCACCGACCCAACATTCAAGGCCTGCATCACGTCTCACATTCTGCAGCAAACCTTTCCCCTTGACCCCGGGCCACACGTCTTCTCCCACTTGACGACTGTAGAACATTCTCTCATTGTCTGCACCCCAGAGCTTGACATTTGAAACATCCACTTCAGCATTTGTCACACTGCAGTGGAAAGCACTGGGGCTAATTTATTCCAGAAATAGGCCTTGAGTTCCTACTCTGTGCCAGGCACTGTTCCAGCCACCTGAGCTGTATCAGTCAACGAGATAACCCCTGGCTCCCCCACTCCCCGCAAATCCCTGCCATCCTGGGGTTATCCTTAGTCAGTTTGCACCCCAGCTCTACCACGTAGTAGCAACGTGTCTTTAGGCAAGCCACAAGACAGTTCAAAGACTGAGTTTTATCAGCCATGACATGGAGGCGAGAGGCCAAATGGACAGACTGGAACTGGAGCTGGAGGAGGAGCTGGTCCAGGAGCATCTTTGACAAGCAGCCCAGAAAACCACGCTGTCTCCTTCCCTCCTCTCTTCCTGCCTTCCCTTCTTTCTCCTTCTGGCACTTGGTGTCAATTTCAATGTTGAATATCATTTTTAAAAAGGCTTCCCTGGCTAGCCAGCTTCTCGGGGATAATCATAAACTGGTAAATTATTTGCAATCACTTCTAGAGGCAATGGTACCTTCTGGAAATTAATTACATTTCTAACACAGTTAGCCTGCTATTTGCCTACCTGGGAAATACTGTGTGTATTGAGAGTACCATGAGAATTGTAAAGGACTTGAAATGCAGCCTTGTAGTCCAAGAAACATTGGTCAACATCGTATCATAATCTGTGATCAAAACGCTGAAACTTGTCAACTCTTGGAGTCGCATTCTCACTCTGCAACTGAAACTCATTTAAAAGCAGAGGAAAGTCCAGAGGATGAGATTCAATTAAAGTCTGGAAAAAAACACTTCACAATGATATAAATCAGCACATTGTTACTGCCCACTTTATCTTATCCTATAAGGGACTCTCCAGAAACAACCAAGAAAGATTCCTAAGTGAGTGAAGGACAAATTGTGTGCAAGTAACACAGCTCTGTCCATAGGCATCTTGGGAAAAGATTTGAAAGGAGTTAAGATGCGTTTTTTCTTCTAGAGCCTCATCCAGCCCTTTCCACCATGGCTACTTTTCCGGACTGAGGCACAGCGGAAATCCAATTAAAAATCTTTCTTGGTTTTTTTTTTTCCATTCAATTTTTGAGTATGCATGCAATTTCACTGATAGCAGGATCTCAGCAGAGAAATTAACTTCAATAATCTATGGATTACAAGACGTATCTAACCTTCAAAGCAACCCGATGTTAGATCTATTCTCAGAAGGGTTTAAATGACTTTAATAGTTAAAAACAAATGATAGAATGCATTTTTTTCCAACGAAATCAAGATCAGCAGGCATTACTCTCCCATTCTCCAAGTCTCTTAATTTATGGCAAGGGCTTTTTCCGCCACTTGTGGTGAAACCTTTGAGGTGCTTGCCCCCGAGTGGTTCTTGGCCCCTACCTCCAGGCGTGGCAGGCATGGTGGGCTCAAGGCTCTAGGGGAGGGCCTCGCCAGACCGTCCTGGACAGCCTCCCCCAGGGTGTGGTCCCTCACATCCTTTATTGTCAGTTGAGCTATTGATCTTCAGCCTCCGAGCCTGGAGAGTTCCCTGGCCGGATGAATCAACACGGTCAGGTGGCAGCATCCTGGGAGGGAATTCCCTCTGCCGGAGGGCTGGCCTCGGGTGGGGCGTGGTGCCTGTGCTGCTGAAGGGGTGGAGGCTCCCTTCGGGTGAGGGTGGGGCGAAGCCTGGGTCCTGCCCGGGCTGAAGACCCTGACTGACCTGCTCGGTCCCCATTCAGTGTGCAGCCCGCAGCAATGCGAACTCTGTGGTTCACAAAGTCGAGCTGAAGTTGCTTGGTGCATCTGCAAGGTACTTCTGCTTCCTCACTTGCTGGGGGAGCCAGGCATGGCCTTGCCCCTTGTGACACTCTGCTTCCTCCTGTGAGAACCCCACCAGATCTCACGGGCCCCAGCTGCAAAGCACATTCAGTCTCCACCCGGTAGCAACATGTGGCTTCCCGGGGAGCTCCCTTGGGTGGCAGCTGTGTCTTGAATCGCACATGCACCTGCCGGGCTGGAGGTCAAATTGAGGGCCTATCTTTGCCGGCTCAGGCGGCCATCTGGGGCTGTGCTGGCGGATAGCACCCTCGCAGAACAAGCAGGGTGCTCTCTCGCCTCACCCTCGGTATACCTGCAGCGGTGGCAGACGGGGCCCAGCCCCGAGCCCACGGCACCGATGTGGTCGTGACTGCATCAATTAGATGCTGAGTGCCCTGGCCACGGTGGTCAGCAGCAGGACCAGGGTGGTCCCAGCGTGGTCCCAGATGCCCCCCTTGGGGAGGATATCGACACACTGGTGGTCAGGCAAAGGAGAGGAGCAAGGGGGTGGGAGGTCTGGAGCCACGTGCAGCATGTCCCCATGGGGGCACACGCCACTCACTGAGGACTCAGTAATGGTCTCAGATGACCGCCAGCCTACAGAAATGTCATGAGAGGAATTCCCTTTTCAGCTCCCTCTGATCTTTCTGATTCAAACCAAGAAGAAAATACGGGTTTGGTGCTGCTCTATCTTTAATGCCTCCCCAACACTTGCTGATTACAGTTTTTATCCCAGAGAGAGAAGGTCTTAGTCACAGAGTCTTTGGGAGCAGTTGATTCCAGCTGGAATTTAGCAGCGCCCTCCTGTTTTCACTGTTTCGCTAGTGTGACTGCTTCCTGATACGCCAAGTGGTCCTGGGTTTCCATTTGTATTTCTGATAGAAAGCTTCCTTTTAGAATAAACGTAAAGAGTAAAAACAACTAAGCGTTTTTTTTTAAATTTTATTATTTTATTTTATTTTATTTTGTGGGGGGGGTCATTAGATTTATTTATTTATTTATTTATTTATTTATTTATTTATTTATTATTTATTATTAATTTGGTTTTTTTTTTTTTTTTTTTAATGGCGGTACTGGGGATTGAACCCATGACCACATGCAGGCTAAGCATGTGCTCCACCACTTGAGCTATACCCTACCCTCTGTTTTTTTTTTTTTGTTTTTTTTTTTAAGTAAGGAAATGCTCCTACAGGTGATGTGAGAGTTCGGTGAGGGTCACAGTCATGATGCAATCAAGTGCGGTTTGGGGGCTGTGATGGGCGGTGCCGCTGTAGGAAGAGGGCCACCGAAGGGCCAGCGTGGGGGTGGGGGTGTCCCTGGGTGTGCTGGAGAGCCCTCAGGAGACCTCAGGATGAAGCCTAGAGGAGAGCTGGAGGACACCAGACACAGGCTGAGAATAGGAAAGGGCCTCCTAGAGCTTGGCGTGTTCCCACGTGGGAGGATGCTTTGAAGTGGCATGGAGGGCCCTTTGCGGTGGCAGCACTTCCTGGAGGGAGGGCTCAGCTTCGCCTGAGGACCCTGCTGAGCCCAGGACTCTGTGCAGCAGACCCGCGTTGCTCTTGCAGAGCATGAGGGACAGTGATGTTGATTCAGAGATGGCGACTGGAGCGACGCTTCCGCTAAATAGACTGCTTGGGCGATGAGACGCGTCCATGACTTTCTTGGAAAGCTGAGGGGTCCAGCCACAACTCTTATTTGGCTCTGACATCGTTGCTGTTGAAAGAACTAGTTCTGATGTCACATGTCTCCTTCTAGGGACGGTCCCCAGCATGTGGGTGCCTGAGGATTTAGTGCCATGGTTGACTTGGGGGTGATCTCAGGGAGAACAGGTAGGTGGGCAGGGGAGTTCAGCAAGGGATGGCAGGGGATAAAAAAAAGACTGCCTTCTCAGGCTGCTTACTGTGGGGTCCCACTGGAGTCCCACACCACTGAGGGACTGCAGGGGACAGTGAGGGATGTGCCTCAATGTTCTCCCAGGTGGGGAACAAGGAAGCTGGGGTGTTTACCCCCTGACTCTCCATTCCTCACTAGTTGAGGGTTTCTTCTAAGGGGATTAACCCAGGGGCACTTCCAGCCAGCCCTGCTCGTAGGTTGAGCCTGTCTCCATGTCCTGAAAAATGTCTTCTGACAGCAATTCCCAGGTGTCCCTCCCAGCAGCCTTTGGTGGCAAAGGTGCGGGTGGGGGGGAGAGTGAGTAGGGTGCTGTCAGCATCTGCCACAAAGGATCTTCCTTTAAGGTGGTGAAAAGTTGACTCTGTTTAGAGCCAGCCCTCTGGATCCATGCAGGTGACCCACTTTTGCTGAGAGAGTCTCCCCTATGTCTTCTGCCTGTCTGGCCGGGTGGGGGCTTTGTTGGCTCGGGCCATGCCAGTGCCGTGGGTCTTTTTCACAGACCTTTTCACCTGCTGCGTGCAGGCTGTGACGCCCTTAATGGATGCCCGAGCATTGTTTCCTCTCTTCCTGGTGACTCATGGTCAGGGGGAACTTGACAGTGTCTTAGCTGTCAACCTTGTTCCTCCGGGGCCATCTTCCCAGGTCTCTTGGTCCTTGGTGCCTTGGGACACAGAGAAGGGGTGACATGCACATCTTTCTGTGGCTCCGGATACCTTCCAGGACTGGCTCTTTTGCCCTTCAAGCCTTTGCTTTGCCTCTGGTGCTGGGAAGGCAAGCGCTCCCCACTTTGTTTTTCCCTTCATCTCCGCGAAAAGGATCCTACAGTGGATTTTAAACTTCTGCCCTGTTTGTGTGTCAGCTTGCACTGCAGTCCACAGACCACCACAAAGCAAGATGTAGGCACCCCTCTTTCTACTGGACATTGCAGCCCCAGGAAGCGTGGAAATGTGGCCCAGAAGGCTGGGGCCCAGGCATCACTACCTGGGACGTATGACTACCTCCCAGAGCCCCTTTACTCTCTGGGGCCAGTTTCCCCGGCTGCAGAGCAAGGGCCAAGGACCCGAGTGTCTCAGAGGACCCTTCCACGTCTAGTGTGTGTTTTCTGTAATTCTCACTAAGCCAGCACTTACAAGCAAAGCCTCTTTGATGGCCAGCTGTTTGAGAGAAGGCTGGCCATTCGGAAGACTGGATAAGAACCTTTTCAGGTAGCAAGGGAACTGGGAAGAGGAAGGGGCTGCCTGCCGGAGGATGGAAAAGACCAAGGGCTCCTGGCATGTCCTGAGTCACACTGCCCTGTGCAGACCCGAGCTGTGCACAGACGGGAGAGCCTGGCGCAGCTGGTCCTGCCTCCCAGACAGTCGGATCAGTGCTGACAGACCACTGATAACTCACTGGGGAAAGGCAAAGACAAATGCCCCCACCCAGGTGGTGGCAGAGTTCAGATCGGAAGCAGAAAACACCAGAGGAGAAATGGCCATTCTCCTTGTAAAAGCAGCGGCTGGCTTTGAGATGTCAGGGCAGACGTCTGAGGATGTCCTCACTGGTCACGCTCTGCAGAATTGCCACTTCTCTCCCGTGCGCTCCCTTGGCCACCCCATTCAACAGTCCCATGCAGACCCTCACCTCCAAGTTGCAGCCAGTCATCGATGGGTTCCTGGAACAACTTGGGAAGAGACATTCTGATCACAAACTACAATTTTATTAACATGTAAGGAGAAACACATCCTTAGGAGAGGGGCACTGCCCTTCAGAATTTGTTTTCGACATTCACAAGGTGGCCTTGGAAAACTTCCCCAGCGAGGTTTGGAAAGCTTAGACATGTGGAGCCGGTGTGCGTTTTTCTGCACTTTGGAAAGCATTTGAATATTTATAAATTTAAGTATTTATTTTCATATTAAAATTAAAGCTCTATTGTCTTGCAACTAACCTGCCTTGTTCTGCCACTCCAAAACAAAACCTTCGCTGGCGTGATAACCTTTATTTATAGATGGCAATAAGCATATTTAGCAATATTATTATTCATGACCCTTGCACTAAATATCATAATCAGAATACAGATGTGCAGGGTAATTTCCATGCACAAGTCACTAGTGCATCAAATTCTTGCAAAGCAAAAATAGCATTCATTTTGGGATAAATTATCCACTGGTGTTGCATCAAGGTGCCAAGGGGGCACAAAAGTAGAAGCTGGAGAAACTGTGTAAGTCATAGGGTGCCCAATACGTGAGGAACGCTGTGGGATTTTCCCATTCTCCTTCTGGTAACTCATGTGACTGTCTCCTTTCCTTGGGCCCATCTCTAGGAGGTGGCATGGAAACGGGTCAGGCAGGTGGGTGTCTGGATAAGAAGTGTGGCTGCATGAATCAAGACCTCCCTCGACCCATTCCCCAGCTCTCTGAAGGTCTGCTTTACTTCTGTGAGACTAAAGATGCAGATCATCAGATAAGCGGCACACTCAGGCTCAGCTCACTAATTGACTGAACAAGACGCGGTCACACTTTACACACCATTCCATAATGGATTTTCATGTTTGTGAATCCTAACTGGCTGTGGAAATGAAAAGCAAATGTCTCATAATCACAGATATCTTCTGGGTTTTTTTTTTTTTCCCCCTAAACCCAAAGATTAAATCAACTTTATCCCCCATTTGCCAGCAAGTTCATGGTTCTAGAAAGATGATAAATGATTGGGTGATGGACGCATCCATCGTGCTCCTGTTTAGCAAATTCTTATAAGTGATTGCTAGATATAACACGTTTCTCAGTTAGGTGTTACATGAATAATTGGTATATTAAAGAAAGTGTGAAATAAACAGGTATAAAGCTTGAAATGCGCTTGTGATTTGCTGAGGTTTTTCACATTCATACCATTTAGAAGCCACCGTCAGGTTCGGCGTCTTCTCCCATGTAACTGCAGCGGAGGCCTTCGTTAAACCTGTTGTAAAAAGATCCTTTCATGCAAACGTTGTTGTTATAACTACAGCCTGGTGGATCAGAGAGAAGATGCTGTGTGAAAACCACACGCAGCACAGAACTGCTCAGAATACCTGCATGTGTCGGTGAGGGCGGGGACTACAGAAGGTTGTCCAAATGGATCAGAGGGGCTGCCCTGCTCTCTCCCGCTTCCCATCACCTGCTGCGTCTCTGTTTCTTGGTCTTGGATCCGATTCCAGGCCAATCCCAGCTTTATTGGGCTCTCCCTTGGAGTCAACACCACTTCCTTGAAACTCCAGGGAGGTTCCCGATGTAGGCAACAGAGAAGGATCTCCCTGAGGAGCACACCTGTGAACCGTGACGAAGAGGCCGTCTGCCGCCCCGTGGTTGAGTTGCCGGATAATCCAGATGGGAGGAGATGTGGGACGGGTTCCCCAAACCTTCTGGATGGATGGCCCAGGGAGCGCTTGCCCATGCTGCTGCAGACAGCCCAACCGTGGCCAGCATCGCAAAGGTACCATCTCTCGTGAATGGCTTCTGCTTTCTGAAATGGAGCATTTCTTAAAACAGGGAGGCTGGCAGAGCAAACATGGTTGTGACTCTCCGGCAAAGCAAAACCCTTCCAGACTTTGGCGAGGCCAGCCTTGGCTCTGACCCCAGCTGGCGAGCTTCCAGGCAATGGAGTTTTACTGTCCTTTGTCTCTCCCACTGCTCCCCGACCCTCACTTGGAAGTCAAGGACTCTGAGAAGGTAGGTCAGCTGTCGGTCAAAGGCTGGTCATTTACCCATCTTGCAGTGACTTCCCAGATAGCCTTGGGCTTGAGATCTGGGTCTGCTGGCCTGGCAAGGCTTCAGAGCATTTGGAGGGCATGCGATGGCTGGCTAGAGTGAAACTTTCAAAGTAGAGCCCTGGAAACTGAGAAGAAGAAGAAGGAAAAAAAAAAAAGACTAGACTTAAAGACGGCCCCATCTCTCAGGCTCATCCTCTCAGCCTCATAAGCTGTATCTCTGCCAAATGCAGCATTTCCAGAGGGCTACTGTGAGCTGCACTGCACTAAAACCATCCAACGCCAAAGCCCAACTCAGAACCCTTTCTCTAAGTTTCTCCAGAAGGGCAATGAATATGGGGGAGTCAATCCAGAGGAGTGCTTGGAGGACTGCTTACCCCAGACCCCCTTCCCCCTACTGGCTGTCCATGCCCATCGACACCAAGAGCCTGTGTGACCCAGCCTCCCGGCATCTGTTTACACACAATCATCAGCTGTGCTCCTGACTGCATCTCTGGGTACCCCATGGGGGCATCTGCAGAAAGGCAGGGGTCAGGCCCCAGGGCCTAGTCCAGCCCAGTCTCCAGGCTGTCTTCCAGGCCACGGCCTGCACCAACATCTGTGAGCCAGGCTGTAGGTCTCTGGCCCTTCCTTGCCTTCTCAGGCTTGGTCCTGCTCTCAGGGTGGACCCCATGGCCTGCTCGCCCCCTTCCTCCTCAACTCCTTCCATTGCTGGCCGCTGCCTTCTTTGCAGAACTGGTAACAAATTGCTTGACTCACCACGTGACACTGACTATGATGGATTAAACAGCTGCCTTGATTGACCAGATCATTAGGTCCTTGTTCCCAGGATGCCCAGGTGGAGCCTGCTGGAGGGGGTCCATGCTCGGGCGGTCCGGGGTTGGGGTCTCGCTCCACTCCCTGCTTCCTTCCCTCCCTGTTTCTTCTTCCTCCTCTGTCTTTCTCAGGAGAGAAACTTGCATCCGAGTCAGTGAGAACTGAAGCCAACATCTGAGTCAGCCTGGCCCAGGGGGAGCAATCAGACAGGTCTGGGTGTGGATTTGAGGGGTGAGACTTGAGGCATTCCGGGACTACTTCCGGTTTTCCCCCGGAAACCGCTCTCCCCCTGGCACCCCGAAGCCCATCGCCAAGGAGCCTTGCATGCACGTGTGCTCAGTGTTGCCGCGGCAGGCGGCTCCCTCCAGGGCTGCTCGTCCGGGTCATCCACTTCCCGCTTGGGCCCTGGGTGCTGGCAGTGCAGTGGGACACGGCGGAGAAACGGCTCCCCAAGTGGGGCCAGGGAACCACAGGGCCAAAATGCAGTTGGGCCAGCCCGGCCCGAGGAGTTGGGTTGGTCTGCGCTGCAGGTGTGGCCTCTGCTTTCTGACTGTGATCTGAGGGCTGGGTGTCCTCACATGTAGAAGAGGCACTGGGCACCGCCCTCTAACTGGCCATCCCTCAGGACCTAGTGATGGTGGCAGGACCCCCGTTCTTGACGGGCTGTGGCCGTATGTCCCTCTGACTGCCTTGCAGTTTCCGTGGACAGGATCTTCTCTCTGGCTCTTTCAAAAAAAAAAAATAATAATCCCAGCTCTGCAGGGCATCCTTGGCTTTGGTAGTTGTGTTGTGGGTGCAGAGGGCCTCCCCCGACACACTGCTGTCCTTCCCCCCCTGCTTCCCATGTTACTGGGCGGGAGGAGACCCGTCTTCTATGGGTTTCATTGTTGGGGGACAAGTGTCGGGGGGAAGGAGGCAGGAGAGAGGGGAAGAGAAACATGGGGTATGAGGGATGATGAGAGAGGACCCCCGAGAGAGGGAAGTCTCCAAGGATCCCGCTCTAGAGGACACCCCACTGACCATCACTTTAAGGGTGCGGAGCCTCAAGGAAGATGTGTTCTGTGCCTTCCTCACCACGGGCCAATTCCCACCAGGACCAGAGCAAAGATTGTCTGTGGGACACACTGTTCTTTCTTCTTAGAGTCCTAATGTGGCTGAGCTATTTTGGGCAACCATTTAAATAAAAGCCAATTTAACTAAAGAGCAAAATATATTCCACCAAATGACGGCAAAAGGGCAGAGCTTGGAAAGGGAAAGGAAAAAGAAAAAAAAAAAAAAAAACAGAGAAAGGGAGAGGTGGGGGGAAAAAAAGAAAATGCAAGGCATTCATTTTTCCTTTGTACGTTTTAATAAAAGAAATTCTCCGGCTGCTTAAAGTGACACATTAAAAGATGTATGTATCGTGGCTTTTAAAAACACAATTAGATAACACCTTGTCAAATGCTTATATTCTTTGTTGACAGCCTTGAGTGCCGGCACAATCCCGGCACAGCCACTGGGGCAGGTGTCTCCCCTGACACGCTGGCAGCCGACTCAGCCATTTTACAGAAATGTTACTGTTTACCACTTTAATCATCAATCCACATCTAGTCACAACAATAAGTCAGAAGGAGCAGTAAATTATACTTGTTCAGCCCTGATGAGTTTGAACTGTTTTGCTGAAATTAACTGAAGTAATTATCTATTTTTCTAAAGCTGCAAGAAGGAAAAAAAAAAAAAAAAAAAAAAAAGGAGTGATGCTCCTTGGGAGAAGGAGGCTTTCTGTGAGTCGTCGGCCGTGTAATATTTAAGGAAACTATTTTTGGGGGGTCTGATGACCACATAGGTTTGATGAGGCTGTGAGATGAGCAGATTTCATATGCTATATTCTCTCTCTGTCTTTCCTTTTTTTTTTTTTTTTTTAACAAAAAAATCTTTCTGCAAAAGAAGGCTCTCCCATTACTGGACTGGTTTCTCCAGCCACCTGATTGGGCCTTTTTCATGGGCCCATTACATTCTGGGGCTGTTTCCTCTCATGATGCAAAGAGCAAATCTTTAAGAGCAGAAGCTTTCCGGCTTTCTGTGGTCTTACATAAAAGGGGCAAGGACCTTTCCATTTGTTACTGGATCCTCTAAATTTCCTCAGCCAGCCAGTCTGGGCCTTGAGTCTTAGGAGCCCCTTGTCCCTGGACCAGTCACACCGGTGGTGAATCCCACCAGGGCCAGAGGGCACCCCCGCCCCCCAACCCAGGGCTGGGGGTTCACGGTTCAGCTGACTTTCGCTGTGTGGTCTCCCTTGGTCCTGAGCGGCTGCCCTTTCTTTGGTCTCCTCTCCCCAAATTCACCAGAGGACGCACAGGCCTTTTGTCCACTCACGTGGTGGGAGCAGGAGACACTTTGGAAACAGATGGAGTGTATGGCTTTACCCAGCCTGGGTTTCTCCTTCTAGAAAACAGCCAATAGCACCAACCTGGCAGGTATATTTCAAGACATACATGGGCTTTTATGAGACGATGGGAGTGAAGGCAACAACACAAGGCTTGGCCCGCGGGCGATGCTCGGTAACTGCGGCTTTACCTTGTCTTTGGTTACGTGCAGGAAGGCGGCACAGGGCAGTGATTAAGAGCATAGGTGCCGGGGTCAGACGCCTGCCCGCACCTGGCACCTGGCTCCTCTGTAATCTTGGGTGAAGCTGCTCTCTGCTGTCTTGATTTCTAAATTAGGGATAATAGTTACCCTTGTGGGTTGAGTGAAGCCATGAATGTAGAACACACAGTAAGTGCTCAATAATGTAGCTACTGTCGTTGTTGGTACTGTGGTTTACCTGTGTGTGCGATGCTCAGAACAGGTACGAACACATAGTAGGTGTGCATTGTTCATAGAGCTGGGGACATTCCCACTAGCTTTCTGCAGTTGAGCTGTGCCGTGACTCACCCTTAACAAGGAAGAGGTAGGTGTCCAGGTGTCCACTCTGGGAGACTCACTCCAGAGGCCCCTCCATCCAGAGCCCCGTAAAGACTTTGAAACCCCTGTTAAAGCCACACCAAATAGAAATCCTTGTCTAGATTATTCAAAAACCTAGGGACTCCACTTTCTTCTTAATTTTCTGGGTAATTAAGACAAAATTAAAGCAAAGCAAACAGTTAGGTGTGGGGGAGGGAGAATGAAGTGTAATTATCCACTCCATCTCGCCAGACAACTCCCAGCCACAGAAAGCTTGTTCACTCTACCATGTTTTGATCTGGGTAAACATGATGATTACCCAGCGGAACATTATTTTCTATGATTCATTGTGATAAACCAGCAAAACTCTAATCTGAAGTTCTAATTTACAAATACTATATTTTCTATTTAAACTTAGGGGTAGCAGTGGTTTGTTTTCTTAGCATGCTAGTGAATTTTCTTGGAAAAGTATTTCCTTCCTTCCTTCCTTCCTTCCTTCCTTCCTTCTTTGCTTATTCAACCCTCTATCCACTCAGGAACTTGGCCGTTTTACTCTGGCCTGCAGACCATACCCCAGCAAGTGGACTGACCCAGCTCTTCACCTTTGGGCCATTTGCATCCCTTCCCAGGACAAGGCAGAAATTATAATTCTTTTCTAACCGTATGAAAAATGAGAGTTACAAGTGAGGCATTGAATTTGGCCAACAATGGCAGGACAGACGAGGACCTGGCGAAGTTCTGTAAGTTTCACGGATCACGCCTGCCTTCCCTTTCCCTGGCAACCTTGAGGCCTTTTGCCCCCTTCACGGGCTGTTTTGTGGACTAACAAGACTTTCATCTTCTGGTTTCCCTAAAAGCCATCGGGTCCCCTCGGAAATTAAGTGACAAATTCGCACTCTGGATTTGATTCTTGGCCACAGTTTATGGGTGTCGTGTTTATGGTATAACAATTTCCACCAAGGAGAGGAAAAGTGATTTGGGGCCCATATTCTCCTCCCAAATGTTCCTAGGTGTTTATTGATCTTAGTTTTTAAAAATGGCAAACCCAAGCGTGCTCGGAGGTGCTGTCTGAGGCCAGAGTCCCAGGCTCCCCGTCATTCCTCGAATGCATCTAGTATGGTTCCTTGGGGCTCCAGGCACTTCCTCATCCAGCCCCTACTGGTCATCCCTCCCCCACGTACTGAACTTGGACCAGTGAGGTGCACTGGATGGAGGAGGAGGGGCCAGCATGTTGCAGATCAGCAAGGCTCAGGATGAGGCCAGAGCCTGGCTGGCAGCCCCGAATGGCCATGTGTGCCCTGGGTGTATCCCCAGAACCTTCTGGTATGTGCCCTGTTCTGTCTCCCCATTGCTCCTCTGTATCTGGTAGCAAAGTCGGGTGGTGATAACTTTGTAGAGGTCTTTTCCAAAAGAGACAGGCACCGGGCACTTTGGCTTTAAGTTTTTCTTCCACAATGTGTGTGAATCTCTGAATCAGAGCTCTTTTGTAAAATGAAGTGTTGTTTTATTCCTTGTTTTTGTTGTTGTTTGAGCAACTACTTCCTGATTTTTATTTGTGGGGTTTTCTTGAAGTTGGGTGCAGTTGGTATGTAGACTCTGTTTTCTGGGGACTGTCTTTGGCTAAAGGGTCAGACCAACCAGAAGAAGGGTCTTCCCCAGAGGGCTCCATGACCCTTGGGTGAGGACACTGGAACCCAAAATATACATTTTGGGAGCTGGAAGTTATCAAAAAGCTTGTCTAAACATAGCTTTATTTGACATAGAGGGAAACTGAGGCCTGGAGAGATAAAGTGATTTTCTTATGACTGTGGTCTCTCCACTCATTCCAGCAGAATGTACTGAGTTTCTACTGGGTGTGAGGCATCCTTCTAGGTACTAGGAGTCTGACAGTGAACATAGAGATCCATGGCTCTGGGAGGTTGCACTGGGGTTGCATTGTAGAAAGTCACATGCCTGGGGCGTGGGGCCCAAGATCGATGGTACCGCAGGGCCCCCTTCCTCAGCCTGCTGGACACAACTCCTGGGAAGAGGACCCAGTCCAAGTACCTGAACCACCTGAGCGGGGCTGCAGGAACCCCCTCAACTGAATCCATATTGGCAGATGGGCATCTCTGAGATGAGAAAGAAACCACAGAGGCCATCAGGTCCTTAGATGGACCCATGACTCCTGAAAAGTGTTCAAACCCCTTTCTGGGGTCCATCCCTGAGAAACACAAAGCAATGTGGACGTCTTTGTTCTCTGAGAGAGACGGGCAGCCGTGGTGTAAGTACAAGGGACCCAGAAGGCTGTGTTCAGTCTGCCTCGGTGGGAAAGGGCCTGGGGCAGGGAGTTTCTGCGGGAGGCACCCATTCTCCCAGGCTCTGCAGTTTGAGTGATGCTGACAGGAGGCAGTGGTGCAGTGGAGTGACAGAGGATGATAAGACCCTGAGCTCCGCAGAAACACCACTCTAGAGCTTGCTAGCCAGGGGCGAGAATGTCCTTGTCCCAAAGAAGGAAAAACAGAGGGCGTAGAAAATGCCTTATCTCTGTGGTCAGGGGGAAGTGGAGCCCATTCCTCCCCAAATCACCTTGGAGCAGATGATGTGAGTTTCACGCAGGCCAAGCTCTGTCGGAAAACTTCGGTCTACCCCTAACTTTAATCTGCAATGGTTACAGGATTGAGGTGGAGGGCGGGGCCCTGGGTGCGCATTTAAATGCAATGATGAGGAGCAAAGAGACTGGTGGATATTAATGTATGCTCAGGGATTAAGTGTTTATATTCATCCTTTCCTTCCTTCAACAGATATTGAATCTCTGCTACATCCCGGGCTCTGTTCAAGTCCGTGGAGCTGAAACGGGGAGCAAGGCAGAGGAAGTCCTGCCCTTGTGCTGTCCTGTTCTCGGGAGCAGATATGTTTGTTCATACTTAGAGCTACATTTAGAGCCCTTGGCAAACCGAGTTCCCATGGTCGCCAAGTCATGGCTGGGTGGGTGATTTTATTCTCCTTGTGAAGTTAGCTTGTGCAAAGAAACTCCATCAGTGATGGTGAAAGCTAGGGGTCCCATGGTGCCCCCAAGCCTGTGTACATACCTTCATCTCGCTTGAATTCAGGGACTGGGTCCAAAGGAGCCAGACTCTGAAGGGTCCCAGAGCCTCAGGAGCAAGCTGGTGGAGGAGCCCAGGTATGAGCCCCTTAATCAACGTCAATTTTGTGCAGAGGTAGGGAGGTGTTCCCTGCATGGGGTGTGGCTGCTGGGACCTGGGATCTGGGGAGCAAGCTGCTGGCTGGATGCTCTCAAGAGACCTTAATCCTGCCTTTGAAAAACTGCTTAAAAATAATACTGCTAAATAAATCTTCACGGTGGATGGGACAAGATAGGCATCCGTCCCTCACCCCAGACAATCAAGGAGTGGTTGGGTGCTGCAGTCAGATGTGGTGTTAGGTGTGCATGGGTGGTGTGGCCTGCCAGCTGTGGCCAAGCTTGTCCTCCAGCCCTTGGCTCTCCTGACATCCTGGGTTGGTGCTCACACACACAAGCATCATTGTAATCACACAAATGTTTGTGGCACGGACACATTTGATGCCTGCTAAGTGCTCTAGACTGGAGGCTACAGGAGGACACGCCTGTGTCTGCTTTGGTCATCCCTGACCCCTCAGGGCCTGGCACAGTGCCTGAAATAGAGAAGAGCCACTTAGCAGAGACTCACTGAGAACAATGAGTGGATGGATGGATGGATGGATGGATGAAAGAAAGAATGGACGAATGGATGGACAGACAGCAGGACTGTGTGACTGCAGGGACTGTCAAAACTTCTGGTACCCAACCTGTCTTCTCCAACTCCACAGACCCTGTACAGGTAGTACAGATGTCTTACACTTTTCAAGTCACTTTAAATGAACAAATAAAGGCCACCGTGATTACCTGTAAAAATATGGTGGATTCTGTTTCTTGAGCCAGGTGGAGAGTATCCAGATATTCATTTTAGTGTTATTATAATCTTACTGATCACTTTGGATATTACTTTGTATGTATTAAATACATCCTTTTAAAAGTAATTTAAAAAAAACCAAGGAGATGCAAATAATCTAATATGCTGAGGATGGGAGTAGAATTTGATATATTTCTTGGGAAGGGTGATTTCTTAAGACAGTATTATATACAGTAAAATCTCTTTTTAAAAAAGTACATATTATTTGAAGCATCAGTTTCATTTCTAGAACTGGATACTAAGTAAATAATTCAACATGTGCTCAGAGTAAGCCACGAGGTTGTTCAACGCATTGCCGTGTGTAAGAGTCAACGAATGGAAACAGCCCAGGCATCCAGTGATAGGGGTGTGTTAAGTCATTGTTAAGGTATTAAAGCAATAAATACATTTCTGTGGATATATACGAAAGGTTGATAATAATACGTTATTACGTTTTTAAAAAAGTTACAGAAAATATACATACTTAAGTTCACTTTTGTGAAACTATGTACATTTATAATATTTACACATTCATGGAGGCACTCAGTCTATTTTCCAAGTCTATCTTATATACCTGAGTATTATTTTATATTTGTATAATGAGTATATATTAAATTTATAATAAGAAGAATATCTTTTTATTTGGAAAATATAAAATTAACAATGTAGCTTTAAAAAGAACGCTGCTGAACTTTATGGAAATGTCAAGTGTTCTTGAGGAGAATTATATCAGCTTCACTGGTTTCTTCTTTCTTATCACAGACACTCATCAGGCTCCACAACTGCCTTTGATGGGTTAGCATGGGAAAAGGAACTGGTTATTATGTAATAGGTTAACTTTTTTCTTGGTAGATAAAAATCTATCAACAAATTGAGTTTGCTAGGCTTGGGGGATGAATCAAAGGCAATACTGTTGATTTAAAAGCAGCAAACTGCTGAGCCAATTAAACCAACACCCTTATTTTTCACATGAAGAAGCTGAGGTTCAGAAAGGGTGTGTGACTGACCTGAGGTTGCTCAGCAAGCCTGGGGCAGAGCCAGGAATCCTGGCCCCCAACCCTCCATGGGGGAACGGCTTTGCCCAGGTGGGGCTTCTGGACAAGGAATCCCAGCAAGACTATGATGTCCCTGCAGAGCCAGTAGGCTCCCAAGGCAGGAATCCATGCATTCAGGAAGACCATGCTGCTGGCGCACTTTATATTCATTATCTTGTTTAATCCTCACCATTGCCCTGTTGAGTAAGGACTCTGATTATCCCCATTTTACAGATGAGGAAACTCATTCATCACTAGGTGGCTGTTAACGCCTCGGCTGCTGATGCTGCCGGGAGGTGATAACTGATGCAGAAGGATGCTTTTGAACATCACAGTTCCTAGCGGACAGGCAGGGCAAATGACTTCCATCACCAGACAGATTCCTCTCCCACTCCTATGAAGGCACCCCACCCCCATTCTCTTTTTTTTTCCCCAAAGAGGACAAGTTTAGAATGTCTTCAGACAGACCCTGATTGCTTCACATTTGATGGAGTCAAACTGCTACTCAGGAGGAAAAAGAGATTGGACATTTGAAAAGCCTGAAGTTGGGGGAGAGGAACCAAGTCTCCAAGTAGCAAGTCATCTCTGGGATCCTGAGCTGAGATCACGTCCAGGTTCTGGCAAGTTGAAAGAGTGTATGTTACCAGGAAAATGTGTCTGCGAGAATGCACGCCTGTCTCAGGTCCTTTGGAAGACACCTTCTTCTTTCCAAGGGCTGAATGCCTTCTGCTGTCATGGGTCTTCTGCTGTCACGGACGTTCTGTGGCCTCTGGTCTTCATACTCACACAGTGTGAACCCAGAGGTGAGGCACTGCCTGGCTGGAGTGGGAGTTTTGCCCCAAGGGTGGTGCTGAGTGCCCTGAGATCTGCAGTGTGTACCCCACTATCAAGGCGCCACATTGCCCTGCATCTCCCAATGCCTAGTCTGGGGTGGGGGACACCTCACCCAGCGGAATTTGGGTCAAGGCTATCTGAAGGCCGGGGTCGTTGTCTCCTTTTTTACCTAACGGTGGATCCTTGAGGGACTGGTAGCACTTGGTGAAGACACCAGGAGCAAGGACCCGACTGTGAATGGAGTTGATGCCCGTGCACGCAGAGAGGGTGGAAGCGGCTTGGACTCCGCAGGCCAGCAGTGTGGACACTCATCCAGCTGGACCCTCCCAGCTCTGGGATCTGGAGGAAGTCAGCCTGTCTACACCTCAGTTCCCTCCTCTGCATGGTTACCTGCATGGAAGAAGTGACAGGGTAGGAAGGGGATCCATATGAAGTGTTCATCACACACGCACTAGGGGCAGCTGTTGGAAAGAAGTAGGGGAGGTGCCGGCGTGGGGCCACCGGCTGCAACAGAAAAGGGAAAGCAGAGCGAGGGTGTCAGAGTGGGAGCCTAGGCAGGCTCCGGTATACCCCGGGGTGCCACAGGGCATGCTGGCCAGGACGTGAGGTGCACAGGCCCCAGGCCAAGCCATCGCTCTGCTGTCTGCACAACGCTTAACCTCCTGGACCAAGAGTTCTCCTTCATCGGCAAACTAAGCCACATGCATCGAATGATCCTTTTGCTTCCTCGAAGCTCCATGATAGGACGAGCTTTTCAAATTTATGTACAAAAGATTCCTCGATTGCAGACACTGCGAAACACGTTCACTGGATCTTTTCCCGCACATTCCTGAGACTGGGTGCAGCTATAACCTGCTCTCAAATGATTTTTAAAATTTATGTGAAATTTGCTTTGTGTTATTATAAACGAAGTGAAGCTTTGTGATTGATATTTTGGGATGAAGATATTTTTATGATTCTTTTCACTGTGAATTTTAATTCAGCTCTCCTTTGGTCATCAAAACTTTCTTTCACATCCCCTTTTCACTTAAATAATTATGTTTAAAAATAAAAGTAACATATGCTATCTGAAAAAACCTTCCTATGCATAGGCATATAATATGGTAGTAATACATATATTTTGTATTACTATATAGTCTTACTCTTTTTTTGGCAAATATGATCATACAATAATCATAAAATGGGTATTTTCTACAATTTGATTTTTTCACTTAAAAACAATGAGGTAGATATAGAAGTATTGACTTTAGTCTCAGATTATATTGTTACCAGCTGCATAGTATTCTATGATGTGCAATAATTTATTTAATCAGCCCTACGTTGATACCTGTCCACAGGATATTAGGTTGTTGTGAGTCTCTGTTATCTTCTGTGTACTTGCACGATTGTATTTGTAAAATAAATTCATAGGAGAGAAATTACAATTGATTTTTAAAATGGATTTTTTTGGAATAATATTTACAAAATCTTAAACCATGTGACTCACATGAAAGTGGACTTTTTCATCAAGGGCCAGACCAGAAGGAACCCTGAAATCTGCCAGAGATAACTATGGGCAGACAAAATGGATTTCTAGGAAGTGTTTGCCTGGGACACTTTTTGCAGGTAAACATCTCCTGGGGGCAATCAGGTGGCGAACACTCGGTCTGGGTATCTATAGCTGTGAGAGACCCAGGAAGGTTGCACGGAGTGCTCCGATCTCCATCAGAACGAGAGTTTGCTAGACAGAAACCAACTGTGGACCTTTCAAAGAGTCAACAGGGCTAGTCCTGCTGGAGCACTTACAAGATGTCAATTGTCCACCCAGCTGTAGGCTATGTGATTGCAGACTGTGATTTAGAGTGAGCCACACTGGGTAGTGGTCCCGGGGCTTTAGAAGACACTGATTTAGTGCTTAGTCAAGTGGGGTGTGGTTTCTGGCTCTAAGGAACTGGGTCCCAGCAGCTTGGGGATGAGGAATCTTGATCACCCAGTTCTCTTAGTGGTTTTCTGAGGGGCGTGAACAGATGGCTCAGCTGAGCTCCTGTTGTGGGAAGCTCCGTGATCCCCTATAAAGAAGATGCAGGACCTTCGCTCCTTCCAACATTGTGGCCAAGTTCCTTGATGCCTAAGGAGCGTGCATCCCAGTCAGAATGTCACCTCAGAACTGTGAACAGAGACTAAAACGGTCGTGTGGCCACCGGGAGACATCCTGAGGCTCATCTCAAAGCCAGAGGGCAGCCCCGCAGACGTGGAGCGGGCTAGGTGACACCAGGCCCCATCTGTGTCTGGCCTCCCCTTGCTCTGCTCACTGCAACGCGGTGGCTGCTGGCTGAGCTTGACGGACAGGGCAAGTAGGAAAGAGATCCCTGCTGGACCCGAAGGGTGTAATTGCGTTTTTTACTTTTCTCTTTCATCACTCCCCTCCTCCCACACACCATAACCCCCTGCTCCATCCCAGCTCTGAGAAAGCATTAAGGCAGCTTACAAAATTAAAACAAGATTTTTTTTTTGTCCTCCCAGAGGTAGGCTACAGATTAGGAGCCAAGCCTCGTAACAGCCAATGTAAAAATGGAAGTATGATTGAGTAGATGAATCACCAAGACCCAGCGAAATACAGCTTGTCCTCTTCCTGTGCGATTCCCAGTTCCTTTTTGTGAGTTTGTATATGAGGAGCTTGCAAATGTGTTTTTGCGTATCTAAGTCCTCCTCCTGACTCTGCTTCTTAAGAGCTGTGTGACCAGACCTTAGCATCTCTGCATCTCAGTTTTCACAGCTGTCAAAGGGCGTAGTAGTTCTTGGCAAACCTCTCTGTCAGCGCTATCGCGAGGACCCATTGAGACCCAGTCAAGGAAGCTGTTTGCTTCATTTAAAGCTTTTGAAACCAATGACGAGCTTTATGGTTGTGACCTGAGATGAGGCTTGTATGTTTAGGTTGGCCAATGTCTGTGACAGCTTTAGAAGTGGTTTCGCTACACTGCTAGGTAACTCGGAGGCCTCAAGGTGTTCATTCATTCATTCATCCATCCATTCATCCGCCTACTTACGCCACAGATGTTTACTGAACACCTACTATGTGCCTGGCACTGTGGATTCAAAAATGAAAGACAGAACATACTCGCAGGCCCTCAGAGGCTTCTTTCTAGTGGGGAGACAAAGAGGTATGGGGGATGTTATTAACACATTTTTCTCCTCTTTGAACTAAAAACAGTATTTCTAATTTATGTAGATCTGAAAAATAAGAGCTAAATGATATTGGTGGGATGGGCAACCACCTTGGCAAGGCAGTTCCAAGCGGCTGGCAAGGCTGGTGCCCCCTCAGCCCTGGGGCTGGGCTGGTCTCCTCCCTCACAGGGACCCCTCATACCCCACTGGGTCACCTGTCACTTGAGGCTCTCCCCTTCAGATGCTGGGAAAGGGGAGGGGTCTCTGGATGGCTGCTCAGTCACCACATGCAGTCACCACTCGGGTGATCTGGGGGACGCAGAATTTCCGTGTAATTTCTCTGTGAACGGGGAGGAGAATGGAAACTTAGTCGCTGAAACAGAAGGAACCAGAGCTTCATGTTGTCTCAAGCTTTTAAGTGCAACTCAGTTTCTGGACCTGCATCCTTTAGGACATCCTTTCTCCATCGGCCACCTGTTCCGTTTCCGTCTTTGAGGGCTGGATGCTTCTCCGTGAACCGAGGGACGGTCTGTCTGCTCACCGTCATTGTTGTCGTGGGCACAGAGGCTGGAGAGGGCTCACGCGTGCAAGGTCACACCCAGAGGGAGCAGCTCTGAGGAGGACAGCGTGCCCAAGTTAATGTATTGGGTATTCATCAAAAATTAGGCTCTCCCAAATGCAGCATCATTTCTTGAAAAATCTCTATTATTTATTCTTCCCGTACTTGCCAACTTCAAAGAGCTTGGCGATCGTTCATCCATTTACTGTATTTTTATTGAGGGCCTATCTGCCTCTCTGCCTTTTAAGGCATAAGCCACTCATGCAAAATACAATAATCGTTGCTAGGACAGGGCTTTGGAGAGGGGGAGGCCAGGTGACCCCCGGAGTCATGGGGAGCCATTCCAAACTCTGTTGGGTGGATAAGCCACCTGGGCACCTGACACTGCAGGGAATCTGATCTCCAGGGTGACGATGGGCATCGCTAGCTCCTGGAGGCTCCTTTACTCCCCCGCCCCGTACGTACACTCATGGGACTGCCACTACCGCAGTAGCAACGCATATGACTGCAGCTGAAACCTGAAGTGTGGGGAGCATGGATGTGGAAGAGCTCAAGGCCGCTCAGTGTACAAAAGGCATCACAGAAAATCTGCCCTTGGGCCCCTCTTACGCTACTTATTACAGTTCATTAGAACCTCTGCTCTGTTCAGTTGACAAAGACAGAAATAAAAAGGGTCCATCTGCATGTGCAGTCATACAGAAACCACGTTTGTACACTTACCACATAATCCTTAATTTCTTCCATACTTGTATATAGAAAGAGCTTTGACTTGGTTGCTGGATACTTGGTAAACTGAATACATCAGAAAATCAGTTCCTCTCTCTAAATTTGGGTAATCTGTGTAAGGGGAGGTTCAGCTTTAAGGTTGGTGACATAGTGCATATTATTTCTGAATAAATCTCCTCAGAGTCATTGATCCACAGAGTGTCAAATAAAATGTGATACTCACAAAATTCATGTATGACCCTGACATTTTTCCAGTACTTAAAGTAATTGCCCTTCTGTTTAATAACAGTGTTTATAAAATTACTTTCTGATTGGCTAGGTCCCTGGCACCCTCGTGTCAATAATCTGCTGCAAATATATGCCCGTGGCCTTTGGCCTTGGTTTTCAAAATAATTTTCATCTCTTAAGCGTGAACTGGTGGCAGCCCTGGGAGCTAGGAGTCAAAGCTCCAAGGCACTAACCTTCTTTTGCTGTTTGGTGCTGGGCATTTATTGGAGTTTCAGCTTCCTGGGTTTGCTCACTGAACTAAGGATGGGTTTCGTGTCCTGGGTGATTGCTGCAGTCCCCGAAAGGGATTTGAGATCATGAAACAAGCACCCAGTCTTAAGGATTCAGTGCTTTCAGGAATGGTCCTTTAAACCTGCCGTGGCTTTCATTCTCCAGATTTTACAGAGTGAGAAATGGGAAACTGAATGGGGGAGTCACTTTCCAAGACCGCTCAAGTCGGGAGGAGATGGTTTTAGAATGCACCCTGTTCTGCAGACCCGATAAGATATTGAGACCTGTGGCTGCAAGTATTTAGATATAAAGCCAGGGCTCAAACAAACCCTTGAGGCCACATGCCCAAACATTTCTTCTCCCAAGGGACTTGATTAATTTTCGAGGGACCAACTGTTTCTTAGTCAATCAGAGAAAAGGGACGCCTCCTGGCATCTCACTGAGATCTCTGGGTACGGTCTTCCCATCTGACAGTGAGGCTGAACACGTCCCAGGATTTTCCACTGTGACTTCACAACCTGTTGATCCGTCAACTGTCTTGTCTCTTTCACTGCTTGTCCCAGTGGGACTTCCAGGAAGAATTTTTAAAGTTTTACTTTTTAAACTTTTAATTTTGAAATCATCTCAGACTTACAAAAAGAGCTGTAAAAATAGTACAGAGTTCTCTAAATGCTAACATCTTACATTTTCTTAAGTTTGATTTTCAAAATCAGGAAATTCACCTTGATACAATATTATTAAAGAATCTACAGACCTTATTCAAATTTCCCCGATGTCCCATTGACAGCCTTTTTCTCGGCCAGGGTCCAATCCAGGAGCCCACATTGGATGTAGTTGTCTGGTGTCTTCAGCCTCCCCTAGTCTGTGATAGTTCCCTAGTCATGCTTTGTCTTTCATGACCAGAACACTTTTGGAGAGGACTGGCCAGCTATTCTGTAGAACATTTTGGGTTTGTCTGCTGTTTTGTCATGATTGGATTGACCTTGTGCATTTTAGACAAGAACGCCATGGGAGTGATGTTGTGTGCCCTCAGTGCGTCATACCGGGAGGACCATGAGCCCCACGTATCTACTTACTGGTGATGTAAACTTCTGACCACTAGGTTAAGCTGGTGTCTTCCAGGTTTCTCAGCTATAGAGTTACTTTTTTCTCCTCTTTGTAATAAAAAAAGCATCTTGCGGGAATCCTTTGAGACAAAGCAAATATCCTTTTTATTTTCATGATTTTGCCTGTTAATTTTTATATCCATTAGTGGATCTTGCCTGTAACAATGATTACCATGATGGGTCCTAATTATGATTTTTTATTTCCCTCACTCCTCCTACATTTCTTAAATCGGAATTATTCCGTAAGGAAGAACCTGCTCCTTCTCTCCGATTTAATTGCTCTTTATCAGTATCGACTCACTGATACTTATTTTATTCTCTTGGTTATAAATCTATTCTTATTCTTTTTCTTGTTGCTCAGACTGTCAGAGCTTTGGCTGTTGAGAGCACCCTCAGGTTGGCCCCTGTGTCCTTTTGATGTGACTCCATCATTTTTTGAGCAGTTAGAAGGGCTTTTTGTTCGTTTTAATACGTGTACGTAAAACTCAAACTGTACAAAAGTGTATACTAATATAACGAGAAGTGAGTCTTTCTCTGAGCCCAAGCCCATTGATAAACACCATAGATAATGTATATATTTCTATGCATTTTCTATGCAAACATATATGAGTATATGAATTAATTTTTAAACACAACTTGAAACATATTATATATATACTATGCTATGCCTTACCTTTTTCCTTATCAACATATCTCACATACCTTTCCACATTGCCCCTATTTATGTCAATAATTGCACAGAGTTCCTAGTTCCTTCATAGAGGTCCACCATAATTTATTTAAACCATTCCTTATTGATGAATAATTATCTAGATATGTGTGTTTATATGTATACACATATATGTCTAATACCTAATATATATCTACTTAACATCTATCTAATATCTGTCTATCTATCTAATTTCTATTTTATAACTGGTCACCTTAGATGAGCGGGAAAGAGAGACTGAATCACGAGAGATTCCTGTCAGACAAACTCCAAGAAGAAGAAACTGCTCATATCAAAGATGGAAACCTTTACCTAGATGATAGGTTTCCCATTGATTTATTTGCATGTCTTTAATGTTGAGTGACACTGAACATCTTTCCATATATTTATAAGTCATTTATATTTCTTTTTCTGTGAATTTTTTTTTCTGTATCATTTTCCTATTGAATGATTGATCTATTTCTCACTGATTTGCAAGAGCTTATTATATATTAAGGAAATTAGCCCTTTTCTGTCATTTGTGTTATAAATATTTTTCCCAGTTTGTCACATGCCTTTTGATTTTGTTTATAATTTTTTTAATCTTAGGGAGGTTTTAGTTTTTTATGCTTAGATTTATCTGTCATATTACAGCTTCTATGACTTACTCCTAGATTTTATATGAACCTCCTCATTATCTTTTATGATTATTATATTTTTGCCTTTAAATCCTTAGTCATCTTGATTTTATTTCGGTGTCGGAAGAGAATTCGGGTTCCAGCGTTACTTTTTATCCTCCTCCAACCCAGTGGCTAGCCAGTTAACTAAACACCATTTATTAAATCATTCTTTTTCTTTCACTGATTAAAAAGGGCACCTTTATCATTTGCTAAATTCTCAAATGCATTTACGTCCATTTCTGTCCTCTCTGTTTACTCCACTGACCTGCCTGCTACTTCTGCACCTGTTCCAAATTGTACTAATGACTGTGTGTATAACTCAGTGTAGTGTCTGTCTGGTAAGGCTTTCTCTTTTTTCAGAATTTTACTATATAGCTTCATGTTTGTTTTATATGATATTTAGTCTTAGTTTAAAAACTATTCTACACACAAAATACTCAGGAGAATTTTAGGGGGATGAAGAAACACAATACATTTATAAATGTACAGGGCGAACTAACATTGTTATCACTTAGGAGTGTTATATCCAAGAGCAAAATGGGGTTTTCTTCTTATGTTGCTTAGTCATTGGAAACAATTGTTTGTTTGTTTGTTTTCATTTATTTATATGGGCCCTAACATTTATATTTAGGTTTATTTCTAAATATTCTCTCTCTCTCTTCCTCTCTCTTCCTCACATTGCATTGCATTATAAATCAAATCTTTTCTTCAATTATGTTTTTCTAATTGGTTACTGTTTGGGTTAATCAAATACACTGATTTTTGTATATTCATTTTACAACCAGTCACCTTGTTGTATTGTCCTATTGTTTCCATTTTTTTTTTTTTTCCAGTGGTTTCTCTTAAGTGTTCTGGTATGGAATCATATTACCTACCAATAATAATAATGCCTCTTCCCTTTTAAAAATGAATTTAGAACCTCGTGTTTCTTTCTCTTTTTCCATTGCAATGACTAATGTGTTTGAGAAAAGAGTTCAGGTCATGGTGCACAGTGGACCTCCTGCTCCTAACTGCAGGGCCCGTGATTTGAGCATCTCAGCATTAAGTATCTTGCTGCATGTATGTTCAAAAAATATCCTTCTGTGACTAGTTGATTATCTTAATCAGGGATGTATGTTTATATTTATCAATGCCTCTTATGGATTTGTGAAGACGATAAAACATTTTTCTCTCTTTGATATAATATTAAAATATTAAAATAGTGAATCATATTAATAGATTCTCTAGTAATAAAATCTCTTTTAATTTAAGGAATCAGCTCTGATCGAAACCTGTTATCCTTTTTAATGCACTACTGCTGAAGTCTACTTTTTAAAACATTATTTGGAATTTGTTGCCTTGCTGTTGAAAAGTATGATTGATTTATGATTTTTTTGTTTTTTAAAATCTTTGTCAGGTTTTGATATCAATGTTGTACCACTCTTGCAAGAGAATGAGGAGATTTTCTCTCTCTCTTTAAGCTCTTAAACAGTTAAAACAGCACTGGTATCGTTTGTTTTTTGAAGGGTTGATAGAATTAACCTGTGAACACATCTGGACCCCATGCATTTTTGAGATAGCGCTCCCACAATTCTCTCACTGTTTTTCTTCATGGTAATTGGCCTGTTTAAGTTCTTTCCCTTCTGTTGTTAACTTTGGTCATTTCTACTTTCATAAAAGTGTATTCATTTTATCTACTTAAAATTATTTGCACAAAATGAAATAAGTATTCTTTTACATATATTTCAGTATTTCTTTTTTTTTTTTTTTCTGGTAGTTCTGTCCAGATGATTATTTCTAACTTTGTGAATTTGTGCTTTCCTTCTTCTGTCTTTACTAAGATAGCAGTTTTTCAACCTTAGCCTCGTTGACATTTCAGGTGGGCAATTCTTCGCCACGGGGCTGTCCTGGGCACTGTAGAACATTTAGCAGCCTCCCTGGCCTCTACCCATGCATAAGGTACCCCAGCAGCTCACTAACTGTGACAACCAAAAATATCTCCAGACATAGCCAAATGTCACCTGGGGGAACAAATCTTCCCTCGTTGAGAACCACTGAGATAGCTAGAAATTTATCTATTTTATTGTGTTTCCCCCTACAAAGATATATATTCATTAGATGTTTTTCATTAATGTCTGCTGTCACTCTAATAATTCTTTTTGCTTTAGTAAGATAAATTTAGTTCCTCTTTTTCTTCATTGTGAATTGAATGCTTGGTTCACTTATTTCCTTGCTTTCTTACTGAATAATCTGGGTTTTAAAGGTTATGATTTTTCCCCTAACCTTTAACTCTCTTGATATGCAATATTCTTTTTTTAACCAGAGATTCTGCAATTTTCTTTTTAATTTTTACTTTATCCCAAGTAACTTTCTTTTTTATTATTGATTTATAATCATTTTACAATGTTGTGTCAAATTCCAGTGTAGAGCACAATTTTTTCAGTTATACATGAACATATATATATTTATTGTCACATTTTTTTCCTCTGTGAGCTACCATAAGAGCTTGTATATATTTCCCTGTGCTATACAGTATAATCTTGTTTATCTATTCTACATTTTGAAATCCTGGTCTATCCCTTCCCACCCCTTGCCCCCTTGGCAACCAGAAGTTTGTATTCTATGTCTATGAGTCTGTTTCTGTTTTGTATTTATGTCTTGTTTGTTTGTTTGTTTTTGTTTTTGTTTTTATTTTTAGATTCCATATGTGAGCGATCTCATATGGTATTTTTCTTTCTCTTTCTGACTTACTTCACTTAGAATGACGTTCTCCAGGAGCATCCATGTTGCTGCAAATGGCGTTATGTTGCCAGTTTTTATGGCTGAATAGTATTCCATTGTATAAATATACCACATTTTCTTTATCCAGTCATCTGTTGATGGACATTTAGGCTGTTTCCATGTCTTGGCTATTGTAAATAGTGCTGCTGTGAACATTGGGGTGCAGGTGTCTTTTTTGAAGTAGGGTTCCTTCTGGATATATGCCCAGGAGTGGGATTCCTGGGTCATATGGTAAGTCTATTCCTAGTCTTTTGAGGAATCTCCATACTGTTTTCCACAGTGGCTGCACCAACCTGCATTCCCACCAGCAGTGTAGGAGGGTTCCCCTTTCTCCACAGCCTCTCCAGCATTTGTCATTTGTGGACTTTTGAATGATGGCCATTCTGACTGGTGTGAGGTGATACGTCATTGTGGTTTTGATTTGCATTTCTCTGATAATTAGTGATATTGAGCATTTTTTTATGTGCCTGTTGATCATTTGTATGTCTTCCTTGGAGAATTGCTTGTTTAGGTCTTCTGCCCATTTTTGGATTGGGTTGCTTGTTTTTATCTTATTAAGTCATATGAGCTGCTTATATATCCTGGAGATCAAGCCTTTGTCAGTTTCATTTGCAAAAATTTTCTCCCATTCCGTAGGTTGCTTTGTTTTACTTATGGTTTCCTTTGCTGTGCAGAAGCTTGTAAGTTTCATTAGGTCCCATTTGTTTATTCTTGCTTTTATTTCTGTTGCTTGAGTAGACTGCCCTAGGAGAACATTTTTGAGATGTATGTCAGATAATGTTTTGCCTATATTTTCTTCTAGGAGGTTTATTGTATCTTGTCTTATGTTTAAGTCTTTGATCTATCCTGAGTAACTTTCATCTTTAAAAGGTTTTCAGTGTGCTTTTTTTGTTGTTTTCCTGTGTTTCCTATTTTAGGCATTACTTTTTGGATTCACATACATACTGCTCATACTGATCTAGCTTTCTCAAGCTTTGGTGATGCACCAGATTTCTTTGTGATCAATTATTGTTTTCAGGGTCTACAGGCATTTGGAAACTGTATACAGTTTCTGTGTTAAGAGAACAGAGTTTGACAGATCTCAATTAGATTTACCATATTAATTATGCTACTTACATTTTTTACATCCTTCCTAATTTTTATCTACTTGATTTGTGATGGACTGAACATGAGTTAAAGTCTTCTATTACTATTTTGTTTTGGTAATTTTTGACTTTAAAAATATTCTTTGCTGTTGTTGTGTTTTCTTTGCTTTTGCTTTGTGAATATCTTGGCACACAATGATCTAACTAGATCTTGTGTGTCTTGTTCAGCAGGTCAGTTAGGAAGTACCTCACTGGTCTGGTTAGATACTTTTGCATTAAATTTCAACTTATCTGATACAATCAAAACCCTACTTCCTTTTATATTATGTTTTCATGCTATATCTTTGCCATCATCATAATTTTAATCTTTCTAAGTCACTTTGCCTCAGAAATACACAGCATAGTATTTTATTTTCTTTTTCTCATCTGCTATAAATATCTGTTCTTTTAATAAGTAAAATTAGCCCATTTATGCTTATTGATGTAAAAAAATATATCTGGTTCTAGTAGTATGGTTTTGCTTTAACTTTTATTCTCTCTGTATTTTGTTTCCCATCTTCTCCTATATTATCTGAGCTTTGTTCTGTCGTGTATGTGCTTGTATATTTTTTTCACTGATAGTATGAAAAAGTAGCATTTTAAACGTTGTAATGGTTACCTTTATATAACATTTTATATCTTAGTAATAGTCTCATACCATTTCATTGATTTATTATTTTTTTGTTTGCATGTGTGTTTGTTTTTTATTGTTTTATTATGCAATATATAGGATTATTTTTTTATTCTTGAAACCTAAACATGTATCAGGATTTCCTAACACTCAGAGTGCTGTTTCCATCCAAAGATTGCATTTCTTTATTTAAGGACAGTTTTCTTTTATTATATCTTTGATTTTTTGGTTACTTTAAAAACATTCTTTTCTTCACTGACACCAATTATGCATGCTGGCTCTCCTTCATCTTGCCTGTCATTTTTTTCTTTCATTAACTTCAGTTCTTGATTTTTTGAGCCTTATTTTGCTTGAGTTTTTCAAGTCCTTCTTGCATATCTCTGTGTTGTCAGCAGTGTCTGTTTAACTTATTCTGCTTCTAATGAGGCTTTTATTTTTAAACAGTGGCTTTATTTTATTATGATTTTGGAAAAGTGGCTTTATTTTTCTCCTTCCATTCCTAACTCCTTTTCTTGTTTGGTCGTCTACATTCTGATTCTTTGTATTTCCTTTTTATGTTCTGTGCAAAGGCCTTCTGTTTCCTTTATGATACATTGTAAGTTGAGCTTTATCACAGGACATGATCTGACATGTTCCTCTCCTTTCCTGGAGAAACTTCTCTCTTGATATGTATTCTCTATCCTTTTTGTTTGTTTGGGTTTTTGGTAGTTACGTCTCTGATGCCTTTTTTCCCTGACGTCAGCATTAGCAAAGGTATTTGCTGAAGTGAGTAACTGAAGGGAATGGAGAAACTGGGTTGGAAAGAGGCAGAGACCTTGAATGCAGAGTATGGAGCCTAGACTGTGCCTTGCCAGGTGGGAGTCAAGGACAGGTGTGAGTGTAGCTGTGAAGAAACACACTACTGTTGCCTTCACATTCTGGCTGCAAGTAATACCCACCCCTCCAATCTTTGGGTACCACTTTTTCTCTATCCTCTTTTATGATGCTTGCATTTTCTGCATTCTATGAGAGTAATTTATGTATTTGCTTCATCCCCAGATTAGATTTGGCTTTTTGAGGGTGGAGACTCTGCTTCCCCCATGGTACTAAGTGGAGGAACCCAGGTCACTGAAGCGGCTCAGTGTATATTCTTCTTTAGGACCAGTGTGCATGGCCTTTAGTCAGTGCTGTTGTCTCCCAGAGATGTTAGAGGTAGGTGTGGGATAAGTGGTCAGGGAAGACTTCCTGCAAGAGATTCAGTAGCACTCACAAAGGCAGAAACAGCAAAACCCAGAGCTCACAAACTCCAGAGCATATTCAAAGTTTCTAGCCTACTCCACACACTCCCCATATTCTTTTACTGCTTCATTTCCCCTTTAGCATCTTTCACATTCTAGCATACATACGCATCCTTTATGTCTCATGTCTATGTCCTATTTACTTCTCATGTCTATTTCCTGCCCTTCCCTGCAGGGAAACAAGCTCCACGGGGGGAAGTTTTTGTTTGCTTTGCTAACTGATGTACCTGAACCTGGTACCTAGAACAGTGCCTGGCACATAGTAGGTGCTCAATAAATATTTGCTGAATGAATAAATGCCCAGAGGTGCCAGGCAAGTGACAAAAAATGAGTGACCTGGGCTTGATATTTCCACATATAACTATTGGGATATTCTTTAATTTCACAAAAAAGAGTCCTTTGTTGTGTCTTACTTAAAGCATGGTGCCTTTTCTTTTAATCCTTTTTTTTTTTTTTAAAGTAACAGTATAGGTATAGAAATGTTTCTTTTCTATGATAGAAAGAACACTCCAAATGCAAGGATAAGTGCTGGCTGACAGTCTCAATGACAAGTTACAATAGGGAGTGGTGGTGACTGGAAAACTAGAGAACATACACCCAGCTTAAAGGGGCAGCCTGCACTCTGCTCCTGCAGTGTCACCAAAAGGGAAAGCTGGGCCACAGTTGCCCCTTTTTAAAATGAAGCCAGACATCTGGATCTTTATGTGAAGCTTTCTATTGCTAAATGTTAACCCCCCAAAAGAGAATACTATGTGGGTCAAAACCAAACAAAGCCCAGTGGGTCCCGGAAGGGCCTGTGGAGCTGGTTGGTTGTAACCCCTGTTCAGCCAGTGAATGAAAGTCTCGCAGGTGCCAGGCAGTCCTCTGCCATCCTGGGATCTGTGTGTTCACTCCCCACTCTGAGACTGCTTCTTCCCGGTGCCACTGTGCAGAGTCTAAATGTCACCGCACATGTACAGCAGTGGTGGCTTCAGAGCCATCGTGGTGAGCTGTCTGAAGCGGTGTCAACTCATTGGACAGGGTATAATTTCAGTCAATGTGTTCTTGTCTTATTTTAGTTCAACATCATTTCCCAGTTGCAAACCTTTTGAATGACACACGAAATGCAAAACAACATAAAAGGTCCTCCCTGAGGCAGATCTGTGTCCGTGTAGAACTTTAATTATTCTTTTTGAATCCTCACCATAATGTGCTACCCCAATTCTGGCAAAAAAAAAAAAAAAAAAAAAAATTAAAAAGTCTGATGGGAAAGATTTGTGTTCACCTGTACTAAGATTTTATTATTTTTTTTTATGATAGTCTTTGTATTTTTAGAAGCACTGAACAAAAGGAAGGGCCTTTCTAATCAAGAGTATTCTTTAGATACGGAGCATCAGACAATATTTGTGATAAATAGAAAATAACTGCTCTTATAATTTTCTGCGGTGACATTTAGAATATCACATTTGTCTTTCGAAAGTATTTTTAGTTAAGGTTTGAAGAACAGCATCGAACAAACTTGTTGGGTGGGGGAGGGGAGGAGGATCAGTTTTAGGGGGTTTGAGACACTAGATTAACAAGCAAATTTTAGGGGGGAAGGTGTAGCTCAGTGGTGCATGCACAAGTGATAATAATCTCCAGTACCTCTATTAAAAATAAATAAATAAACCTAGTTACCCCCCAAAGAACAAACAAAAAAATTTTAAAAACATAAAAAAAATTTTTTTTACTAAGTATGAAGCAGCTAGATTTGGTTAGATTATTTTATTCTACAGATCATTACAATGAGTCGAAAGCCCTTCTGGGAGAATTGATCTGGGAACGAAACGCAGCCTCTCCCGGTTATGAGCGGGGTGTGTGGAGCCCCACTCCCCGGTGAGGGCACCCAGAGGCCAAAATCGAGTATCCTTTTCGCTCTCCAGACTCATCAAACGGTCCATAGGAGATGAAATCTGAGCCCGCGAAAGCTCCATTTTCTTTGAAAGCTATCCAGGGCGGCCTCTAAGCGCCAGACCTAAAAACAATATCTTTACAGCCGTCAGCCGTAATTCAGCGTGATAATGTAACTGTGTTTTTGTTTTAAACCCAACAGCACGTAAAGTTATGACAGACATAAAGCGGGGGGTGGAGAGCAGCCAGCGGTGGGAGCTCGGGCCCCAAGGCTGGCAGATGGGTGGGGGCTCCGGCTGGGACCCTCGCAGCATCATCCGGCACCCCCTGTGCTCCTGGTCCTCCTCTCAGGGGGCTTCTCCTCCTCAACAGATTTAAGTTTTAAACTAAAGCACTTTGTTTGAAACAGTCCCCTGGACGGTGAGCAGTGCCCTTCAATTCGTATCCACGCTCCTCAAACAGAAGATTATAAATAAGTTTCTGGCTTCTGCATTTAAATGGAAACCTTTAGTAACCCAAACTAGCTCACCATGAACTTCCCGGCTTGAAACGTCCATTTCTCCCGCTGATGCAAGTGAGAGAGTTAGTTATTTCCACTGGCTTTCAACTGACCCTTAGGCAGACAGGAAGAATAGATGCCCTGTTACTTATTTGGGTGCTTTTGGCAATTTGCTGTGTATAAAAGCTGTAAGTACAGCCACAGCTGTACTCTCCCAAAGAAGGGGGCTAATAATGCAGATTTAAATGGCGTTTCGCAGGAGCAAAATCTCAGAGACATCAGCGAAGTTCAACTTAATTCAGATTCTATGAACCAACTGTGTTCAGGAGAGTTCAATTTTCCCCTCGATGGCTTGGGCAGCCTGATGCGCACGCAAAGCCCCATGATTTCCCTCCGAGGCCACGCTTGGCTTGGGGCCAAGAGCAGGCAGGCCCTCCTGACCCCCAGTGAACCAAAAGTGCCCACTCCATGTCTCTTGTTAGAAAACCGAAGATCCGGTGCTTTGCCGGAGAAATATAATAGACAGCTTCACTTTCACACCTCTTAAAAGTCTTTTTAAAATAGTCCCTCTAGCAGGAGGCTTTTTTGAGATGCAGGGCTTTACATCTCTGTATTTTCAGACTGTTTGGGGAGGATTTTTATATTTGTTGTTCTACCCGCTACGCTGCCGGGGTTGGAGGCCTGGCTGCCGGAGTCACCAGGTGAGGAGGAGGCCGGGGGCTAGGGTGGTGGAGGTGGTGTTTCAGGGAGAAACGGGTGTCTGCAGGAAGAGCCCTACTTTCCAGGATGCCTGGGGCTGGAGGCTCAGCAAACCTGGGTGGCAGTTTTGCATTTCTTTTCTGAGCAATTCTTCAGGGGGGGCTTCAGCTCCTCTGCTGGTCCTGATGGGCCCTCATGGATCCCCTGTGATTTCGGGGCCCCAAATGCGGCTGGGTGCAGGGCGGAAGCCCTGGGAGGCTCCTCCCCGCGGTGCCCCGACCTGTAGTCTCCCGGCTCTGATAACAGCATCACCACCTTCCACTTCCTCCAGCTGGAAAATCTTGTGAGGTCCTTGACTCCTCTCTTGCCTCCCACCCCACATCCATTCCTTCAGCAAATCTGTAGACTCTCTCTGCCTTCAAAATAGACACAGAAAGTACATCCATGCTTCTCTCCGCACCCACTGGCACCACCAGCATCAATGTCGTGTGGAGCATTAAAAGCCTCCCTGCCTCTTTCCACTCCCTAGGCTCCAGTCTCAACCCACTGTCCACGGTGAGTCTCTTTCAGTGTGAAGTCAGATCTCACCACTACCGTGTTCAGATCTGCAGGGACTCCCATGTCACTCACATCAAGGCAGGGCCAGTAGGACCTGCCATCACGCCCCTGACTCTGCACCTGGCTGTCTCACTGCTCCTCACCTCACTCACTCTGCTCCGGCCACATGGGCCTCGTCACTGTGTTCGGGTGGTCAAGCTTCTGTCTCAGGGCCTTTGCACTGGCTGCACCGTCTGCCACATCTCACCATCTATTCAGGTCTTTGCTCAACTGCGGGCTCCCAGTGAGGCCTTGCCTGAGCCCGCATTTAAGATTTACACCACTCCTCCTCCATCCCAGAATCCCCTATGGCCCTTTTCTGCTGAGTTTGCCTCCACACACGTTACACATCACTGGGTCACTATTGCCTGTGCCCCACCTTGGACACCGCCCTCTGGGAGGGCAGGGGTGCTGTCAGTCTTGTTTGTAGCAGGACTTTTAGCACTTGGAATAGTGCCTGGTACTGATGGGTTCTCAACGCATACTGTTCGGATGAACGAAGGAACGACAATGAGTCAACAAACTGACTCTCCCCCCGGACAGTCTATGGTTTGGGACGCTGTAACGCTTACCGGAGGAGGGCTTTGGAGTGAGACTGCCTCGTGGTCTGACTGCTTTGTGTGGCCTGCTCTGTCCCTGCTTTGTAAAATGACTCAAATAGGTCCAGGCTTTAAGTGGAGACACTGTTGGGTGCGCATGGGAACCCTACAGTGGTAGAGCGGTCAGGAGGGTGTGTCCGGGCTTGGCCAGACGCCGTGGTCCCTGCTGGGTTCCCACCAGTCCTCGCTGTTTCCTCAGTCATGCCCCCGACCTTCCCAGGCAGGATCACCCAGGAAAGCTCCAGCATTGGCCTCCGTTCCCACTCGGAGTGCTGGCCCTGCCCCTGGAATCCAGGGCCTTCCTCTGAGCTTCGGGGTGCTCCCTGCACCTTGTCCGGGTATCTGAACCAAGGCCCCGGCGATGCTATAGTGTGAAGTGATGGCTTCCTAGGTGGCAGCATTCTTATTACCATGCAGTCTTATTATTCCTGACTTTGAGATACTGTCAGCTCTATAATGGGTCCTCTTTTAAGGGAAACCATAAATAAGCCCACTATCTATTGTAAGATTCATGTTACTTCAGACGTGTTCGGTTTTGAATGTCTGCGGGTCTTAGCAGTTGATGAGGCACAGCGTTGTGGGTTTGTTAAGGAGCAGAGCTGATTGGGCCCAGCCATCTGGAAAGCAGCCCGGCCCAGTGCACCCACGGTGAGCTCTTGGGACGAGGCCAGAGCTCAGGTTGGGCCCAAGGTTTACACAGATGACTGGGCCCAGGCGCGCTCTGCCCATCCCGTGATAAGGGACTGTGGGGCCCTCCAAGTATGACCCACGGGGCACTACTCTGACCTAGTCCCCCAGGCAGGGAGTCATTATTCACCAGAGCATTGGATGCACAAGGACCAGTGGGTCTTAAAAATCATGTGTTTGGATTTTTCAAGTGATAACACCCTTCCAAATTGGGTTTAGGAGGAAGGTCAGTCAACCTGAGCTGGCCCTATTATACGTCACAGCCAGGAGAAGTGATTATTATTATTATAAACAATTAGAGGATTATTATTGTGGCAGTATTATTATATTATTAAATACCATACACTGTATCAATATTATAACAATTACTGTTACAAATATTAGGAAATGTTTTCTTTGTGCTGGAAGTTCGACATTGTTTGAATTACCCCATTCTTCCCAAGAACTGGGCAAGACTGGCATTAGTGTGCCCTCCTTGCTGGTGAGGAGGCAGTCTCAGGAGGCACCATGTGTTCTAGGTCACACAGCAGAGAGTGGAGGAAACCAGGTTCAAAGTCGCCTTCTCCCCGTTCAGGGAGCCCCGCAGTCAGCTGAACCTGTTTCTAGACAGAAACGTGCTCTGGACCTGATACCCTCCCATGTTCTGATTGTTTCTGCGCCATTGCAGCCACTGCAACGGACAATGGTGTGGTCCTCTCCGGGCTGGGAGTGGGGGCTGAAGGGATGGGGCTGAGGAGGGTCTCCTGACCTATTAAACACCATGTCTTAGGACATGCTTGTTTTTTTTTTTTTTTTTTTTTAATGGCAGCTGTGCTAGGGAATTGAAAGGCTGGAAGTGGCTAAAATATTTTTAAATGATTTTTCCGCATATAGGCAGGAGGTTATATTGCAAGTTCAATGCTAATTACAGTTATTTACCAGGAGAAAAAAAAAAGTCCATGTGAAAGGGAAGGAAATCTGGTTCCAAAAAACGCGTGCTTGCTTCTGCCGCCCAGTGCAGTCGGTGTCCACCGAGGGAGCCAGGCAGGAGACATCTCTGCCTGGTGCACAGGGGCGCTAAATAACTCACAGGTGTCAGACACACAAAAGAATTACGCCTGTCTGACCTATGAGGGGATAAATCCTGCATCGCTGCTTATGGCCAAGAGATGTGTCTTTAAGTGTCATAAAAATTCAGCGTTTTTTTTTTCCCCTCCTAATTGTCTTCTATAATTTTGCCAGATTTATTAAAATAAGATTTTCTGGGGGGTTATTTTTTTTTCTTTTCACTGGTAGAATGTGCTCTTTAGTATCATTTTACATAATTTAATACAATTTGTTCCATCCATTGATTTTCATGGGGATACAAGCTGTTCGTTTGTGAGAAAGCTGGCATGGGCGTGAGTGTTGGCAAGGAGGTCCGTCGAGGCGGCGGTCCTGATTCCAAAGTTCTGGGGGGGCTCCGGCCATTTTGAGGCGGGTTTCGTGGGGCTTTGGCTCCCAGGCCTCTCGCATCCCCCTCGGAGGTGCAGGATGGAGACCACCGGCTGCCCGGTGGGCTTGGGTAGGGGCGGCGGCGGGCCCCGACATGGTGCTGGGGGCTCTCCCCAAATGTGCAGCCTGACGGAGAAACACAGGTGTTTCTTAATTACTTGTGCAGAAGGGAAGGTAACGCGGGCGGATGTGCCCGCGCGCCAAACACGGCAGCCCAGCCCGCGCCGCCCTCCTGGGGGCCCAGGCCGGCTCTGCTCCGCCGCCGGACGCCCTCACCTTCACGGCCTCCCCTCTCCCCGTCCTTCTTTTGTTAAATCGGGCCCGTGGATACTTAAAGAATCGGCCAAATGCCTGAAATGTGGGAAGAGAGGCAACAGAGTCAGGCTGGTAGTAATTTCTTCGAGGCGTGGGAACCCCCAAGTAGCAGAGGGTCAGCTAGTGTTTTCATCGGGGTGGGGCCCCGCCCTGAGGGATGGGCCTGGGAGCCCTCGGCCCCTCCCCTGTCCAGCGCCCTATGGGCTCCTCTGACCCGTCTGTGTTTCTGGGGATAGATTGTTTCGTCCCAGGCGACAGAGGGACATATGCACAAAGGTTCTAGGTTGAAAGACAAGAGAGCTGGGTTCCAGCCTGTGTCCATTGTGCTGTGTGACCTTGGACAGGTTACTTCCCCTCTCTGTGCTGTAACCCCCCCCCCAAACTTAAATGCTGATTCTTCAAGCCCTGTGTACTATATAGAGGGTGTCTACAGCCCTTTGGGCTGTCACAGTCTCTGAAGCTCTGAGCTGACAGAGACCAGGCTTCCCCCAACAGTCCTGCCTCTGGGGGTAGCCTGAGACAGGAGGCCAAGCCTGGAGGAGAGGGGAGGATGTGGGGAGCGCAGTGGAGCTGGGCTGCAGGAAGCACCCATTCCTGTCCATGTTGATGGTTTTCTGAGTGCCCATCACACTTCCACCCCAAACCAGTGTCACCCTGCCCTGCCTTGGCTTCCCGTGGGAAGGCCCTGGGGACTGTGGCTGCCATGTCACCCAGACTGATAGGGACGCAGCCCCCTCTCGGGCGGAAACCTCTCCGAGCGAGGGTGCCCCAGACAGTGATGAATCATCTCCTCCCCGCACCCCTGGGGAACACTAAGTAGGCCAAATGAAATGATCTGAGCTGGCCGCTGGCCAGGGCGGCAGGGCTAATCCTTGCCTTTGTGGGAGAGCCGGGGCCGGAGGGTCTGCCACCGGTCACAGCTGCCTGTTACGGCGCTTGCCCAGCGGCCCTGCCACCACCCCAGTGGCCTCCGAGGCCTCTGCTTGCCCCAGCGCTGCCCCTCCTAATTCCGGCACTCTGAACCCTCCCAGAGACCTGCCTCTGCCTCCGCCTGCATGGAGAGGGGAGAATGTGACACTGAATAGCTCCAGTCCATCCAAGAGTCACTTGTAAGCACCTCCTGAATACCCATACCTGTGGGAGGGGTTGTCATCAGAGAAAGGGAGGAGACTGGGCCCCCTGCAGTGCTCAGGGTGGCTCTTAGTGCCTGGCCCAGGGAGGGAGGGCACCGGGAAAGTGTGAGCAATTCTCCCCAGGTGCTTGCTCAGTGCCAGGCACCGGGCTGAGCCCGTGACAGGGACTACCTTCCAGATCCGTACACCAATCCTATAAGGTGGGCATCCTTACCTCCATTTTATCAATGAACTTTTGAAGCTCAGAGAAGGCAAGTGACTCGCCCAAGGTTGCAGAGCTGACAAGTGAGGCAGCCTTCCTAGATTTTGGCGCTGCTTGTGGCCTGGAATCTGCTGGGATTTCCTCTCTGTCCACCTGGCACTTCTGTGACAGTCATCAACCTGTGCTCTGACCCAGCCCAAAGCCGGGCAGGAGGATGCCAAGGCCAAGGGGAATGAGAGGGCCCCTGTGCAGGAGCTCAGAGTGACCCAAATGGAGTGGTCCCTGCTCAGCCCGGACCCAACAGATCTGAGCAGCCTGGTGGCTCCCTCCGAAACCGGGAGAACACCAGTTAGTGAGCAGATCCCAGGGCACCGTGCATCGGAGGAGGTGCCTGGCTCAGCCTGAACCGTGAGGACGTGCAGACTTAGGAAATGCACTCTGGGGTGAGGGTCATTGTCCTTACAAGTTCATCGGTGGAGGCAGAATGTGAGAGGCACAGTGGGCCTGCCTGAGAGCACATGGGGCTGCAGCTGCTACCAGCGCTGGGCTGGGCAGGTGGGAGAGACTGAAACAGGGCATCTTTCATTCATTCACTTATTCATTCAACAAACACCACATACTTATCAGTGCCCAGCACTGGACCAGACAGGTGACAGTCCAAGGAGACCTGGACAGGCCAGGGCCCTGCTCTGATGAAACTCACATTCAGATGATGGGGGATGGACCATGAACCTGTAAGCAAACCTGTAAAGAAGATCATTTCAAATAGTACTCTGTGTATGAAGGAAACAAACAAGGCAACTGAGTTGGTAAAGGTCTTAGTCATTCATTCACTCACATATTCATTCATTCACTCAGTGAGCCATGTTTACTGAGCACCTTATGTAGCTTAAGCACTTTCCAGGTGGAGGGATACACTGGTCAATAAAACAGCCAAATTCCGTGTTCTCAGTGAGGTGTCCTGCACGTGTGTGTGCGTGTGTAGCTGTGTGTGCGTGCGTGTGTCTGTGTTGGCATGATCATGTGCCTGGGCGCACAAGAACATGGGTTTTCTGGAAGAAAAAGGAGACCTCGGGCAGGAACAAGAAGGGGGCTCAGCTTCCCTTTCAGCACTGGCCTACAGATCCTGCCAGCAGCTTCTGCTGAGAGGAAGCTTTGAAAAATCCTCTGTTCTCCAGAAAGCTATCTTTGGCACAAGACTCCTCCCTTCTGCTGGCTCTTCCTATCTGAGGGCCGCTCCTGCCTTCCATCACAGCCTAGGTCATTGGCAGGACTCGCCCCCGGGCCAAGGTCAGCAGAACCCATCCCAGGGCTGCAGGTTAGGCTGGCCTAGGCACCACGGGGAGGCTCCTTTTTATTGCTCACCCAGCCACTTGCTGAAAAATTAATTTGCAAATGAATCACATTTACTGAGACCTTCTGGATCAGATAACAGATGCAGCCTGGCCTGTTCCAGAAGACCATCCAGAGAAGAAATCCTAAAAGCTTCCGTGGACAAAGGGATGCCTGCTGGCCTGGCCGAGCCTTACTCGGGTTTGAGCTCCTCAGTCGAGGTGTGCTGCTGGATATTTGGAAGGCTCTCCTGGAAACAGAGGCTCCAGGCTCCATCCCTGCAAGTGCTCCTGGAGCGGAGGCTGGGCCGGGCAGCCGGGCACTCCCGGCCGGCTCTCTGGATTGGTTCTCCTGGAGCCCCTCGGAAGCAACCAGGAGCCGGCTCTCCCCTCCCTGGCCATCTGCTTGAAGCATCTGGTGATCAGGTGCAAGCCCCACACCGGAGCATTCAAGCTGAAATGTGCAGTCACCTTGCCACCCACACTGGCTTTTGTTATGCCGCCAGGCTGCCCCTCTTTGTGTTGGGGAGAACGGTTTTGGGCTAGAAATCTGACTGCCAACGCCGGGAGTTCGCCATGGCTGCGCCGAAATCCTGCAGCCCATGGCTGGTCCAGCCTCCAGACCCGACTCTCCCCTCCTGCCGGAGTCTGTGGACACGTCTCCAGCGAAAGGCTGAGGCTTTTGACAGCAGAGCAAGGATTGTTCTTTGATGTTCCCTTTTACCCACAGGGGAAGGGGCTGGGGGAGGAAGCTCCAGACCTGCTTCTCAACTTGCTCCCTTCTGCCGTGCCAACCCAGGCATCGCGAGGGCCACGCGGGTGTCCCCATTGTTGAAAACATCCTTCACCTCAGCTACAGCTCCCCTCGCAGAGTGCTCAAGGAATAAAGGAGGGAGGGGCAGTTCTTCTCAAGAGAGAACATTTCATTTCCTAAGCTGATAGCTGAAGACTCATAGCCGGAAGAGGTGCTTTTTGGTCATGGTCGTGTAAAACCTGGCCCCAGACACCACCTCCCAAAACAACTGGGGGGCCTGTCCTCAGGGGTACCAGAGCCCACAGGCACTGCATTTATAGGCCCCTCTCCTAGACAGAGTCCAAGGGAAAAGAAACTGGAAGATCTTACAGAGAAGAGAATGAGCCTGTATTTGAAATGATTGAACTGTGAGTTGTAGATTTTTGGAAACTGTCTCCCTTTTCTTTGGTTTTTAATTGCTTGGTGTGATCTTAAAGGTGACAGTGGTGTCCTAATCTTTGTTGGGGATGCATTTCCTATCTCTCCTTCTAGATTAGCCATGGGCATTACTCTGGAACGTTCTTACACCAGGACACAATTCTCTGACAACACGCCCTGTGCCCAGGCCCCAGTCTCTGTGTGCCTGCTCCTTCCAGTGAGCCTTGCCGGTGCTAATCATGACAATCAGTTTGATGTTTCTGAGATCCCTGCCTGCTGAGATTAGGGTGAGATTTTGTTCTTGAAAGGTACAGAGGAAAAAACCAGAGAAGTCAGGATCCATATCTGGCTTCATCAGTGGATCTCAATCCCAAGGTATTTTCTTTAGAAGATGAGGAAGATTGAAACGCATGGGGTGTGAGGGGTAGGGTGGGGCGGGGGCTGCAGATGAGAGGCAAGCCCCTCATGTCATGTCGCAGGCACTGTGGTCCCTGGGTGGCCCATGACTACCACCTGCCCCTATTCAGCCAGCCACCTTTTTGCTTCCAAACACTTTCCAATGAGGTGATCAAAGAGAAAAATCATTGATTTTAATGTTGAATTTTTGGAAACTTTTCAAATTTCACAAGGAATACGCTCCCTTAGTGGGGAAATACAGCAAGAAAATCTTCAATTTTAGATACTGGACTGAAAGCTGACATTGTTTAAAGGTATAGAAGATGCCGACATCAGTTTCAGACAGAATCTAGCACTTAAATGTTTCCATATGATGGTTTAGATTAGATTTTAAACACCCCCCCCCAGGACTTTTGATTTTAAAGATGTCATCTTTCCCCCCCTTTTAACCAGCACATGCGTGTAACATGTGGTGCTGTCTCCCTCATAAAGTATTGGCGTCCTGTGCGCATGCAGGGCTCCTGACATTGCCCGGCCCCTTCCCAGGAGCGGGGGCTGCGGGAAGGTCAGTTCTGTTCCATCCTTGTGCTGGCTTGGCAGTCCACCCCTACTGGCATTTAGAGTCTCAAATGTCTTTTTCTCCCACATCTTGGTTGAGCATAAAGATGAGGTCCCATTGGCTTAAGGCGCGGTGCTGGCTTTCTCTGATGGTTGTGCCGTAAGTTAGCAGGATAAGTTTGACAGTAATTTAATTTTCATTGACAAATGCTGTCATAATATTGAGAAAAAAGTGATATATTGTATCAACAGTAGTGGTCGACGCTCAGCCAGTCATATGGACTGGGCGAGCACCATATGCTTCTTCCAAACTCGCCTTGGAAAGCTCTGGCTAAGAACTTGACAAGCTTAAGATACCAGTCAGGAAAAACGATTACCCTTGAGAAATTCTTGCCATGTTTCTAGTTTCCTCAGTTCCTAGGGGAAAGGAGGGACCATTTCCTGGGGCAGCCATTTACTTGCCATTGAGAACATCAGCCAGGCTCCGCCACACCCTCCCCCAACCCCGGTCAGGATGGTCCCTCCTGGGTACCCAAAGAGTGTCTGCCGTGTACCAGGGCGAGTGGCAGCCAAGCAGATGTCCTGCCGACAACCGGCATAGCCTGGAGCCCTGCAGTGATGAAGCACCATCGATTTCCTGTTGGTTTGAGTTTGTGCCGGCTGTGGTTCCCTCCACATAATGCCAGCGGATGTGCGTCTGTGGGTGTGAATGAGGCCAGGACCCGAGGCTGGCCGCATTACAAACTCAGACCATCCAACCTGCAAGGGGACAGGATTCTCACCTTGGGAGAGCAGCTCACCATCTCCGTATCTCCAAAGCCTTTTCTGGGCCAATTTCAAAAGCGAGTAGATTAAGGGTGAGTGTTTGTGTACCTGGTGCCTGTGTGTCTGACTGAACTCTTGGCCAAAATCTTAGCTAGAGGATTCGACTGAAAGTGTGATTAAGTCAGTCCTAATTTGCTGCATTTTCCGAGCGCTGAGCTGATTTTGATTTGGTTACCGTTCGCAGAAAAAGCAATTGATGAGCAAAGTTACAAACGCTCTGGAAAAGAACACAGGGCGAGTGTGTGTGTGTGTGCACGCGTGTGTGCACGTGCCTTCAGGGACACACCATCCCTGTGCACATTCGGCTGGTGTCCTTGTCTGGCTTGCCAAATATGCGGGGACCTTCCATTCTCTGAAGGATTCCCATCTCAAACAAGGCTAAGTAAAGAAACAGGGCATATGGTGTGTATTGGAGACGGCTCAGCGTTGGCACAGGCCATCCGCTGGGGTGAACAGGTATCTGGAAAAGACAACAGTCCCAACCTGCTCCTTTTGGAATTTTTCATTTATTTGGCCTTAGTGTTTGCTGTTGTTTTTGCTTTGTGTTTATTATTATCTTAACAAAGAGAGGGAGAGAGTGCAGTTCACAGTAGTGGGCACTGGTACAACCGCTCACCCTGCCTGAGCCCAGAGCCGCCCTTGTGCGGAGCTCTGTCCTCCACCCGGGGTGGAGTCCCAGCTCCCAGGTGCCTCCGGCTGGGAGCGAGGAGTGCCCGGCGGGTTCGAGGGAGCGTCTGAGTGCAGACGGTTCTTGGAGGCAATGAGAGCTCCTGGGTGTGGCCGAGGGTGTCCTTGGTCTCCAAAGAGAGTGTTGACTTGAAAAAGCAGGCAGATTGGAGGAGCAGCTGCCCTCCTTGCGGATGGCATCCGTTGGTGGCTGTGTGAAGAGGAGTTCCGGACTGCCTCCCATTACCATTTCATTCCGCGACAGCAGATCCATACACAGATCCATACGCTGCCTCTTGGATGGGGTTTCCAAACACAGCAGGACACTGCAGAGAGAGCTTACCTCCTCTTCTGCCTGCTGGAAACCCAGCTCCCTGCCATGTGGCGCTTTCTGAGCCGGCGGCTTCAGGCTCGCTCCGGGCACCCCAGACGATGGGTGCAGCCCTTCTGTGGGCCACTTGTGAGCTGCAAGGTGCGACGTTTCCCAGAAGGGTTCCTGAGAGACAGTATTAAGAACAGCCCAGCTGAAGTGCGTCCTCTCACCCTGGCACCTCTCATTCCATGACCCTTTGGAATGTTGCTCAGTGGAATCATCCACTTCAAAATAGGGGCCAGCTTAATAGGACTTGGCTTTTCCTATCTGAGCCTAGCCACCAGCATTTTAGTGATAAAGGAAAGGAGATAATCTGGGCCACTCACACACGGAGAAGGTGAGAGAGTCGCGGCTCCGTCTGCTGAGTCCACAGTGGACCGCCATCTTCCTCAGGTGGAAGTGGGGACCAGATGTCTGCCCAGTCTCCATCAGTCCCAAGTGCTGGCTCCCTCCTCAATGGGCTTCCATCTCCTTGGGGATAAAACCGAAGGGTCGGGTTGCATTGCTTGTTAAATGGTGGTAATGCCACATGTTCTTCAAGCCAGGAGCTTCCTCTCTGTACCAACCAGCAGCTTTCTTTATCATCTCAGTATTTAAAAAGAAAAGTCTACGAGGTGGGAGCACACAATGGCATTATTCTTTCTCCCTATTTAAACCCACTTTGTGGAGTTAGTTTTTCCCCACCCACTACGGGGAAATCTAGGAGAAGTCAGGGCTGGCGTTATGGCCAGAGCAGGTGTTTGTCCCCTGGGCTGGGTGCTTCCTGGAGTTCTTTGCAGACTCTCCCACATCTTCAGGGTTTGGTCACTTACAGCCGTAGAATGTTCCCTCTGCTGGCTGCCAGCCCCTCTGACACTGCATTCCGTAGTAAAGACCCTGTCTCTTCCTGTTGAGGTTGCTTCATCCTTCTAGTGGTTTCTGGGGCCAAGTCTTCTCCGTGCTTTTATTCAGGGGCTCGCTTTCACAGCAACCCACATCTGGACCTTGAAAAACACTTTTCATTTGTTCCAGAAATCTCTGGAAGGGGAACCATTCCCCCACATGGCTCTTCCCTTCAGCCTGCCATCAGAGTAGCCACCAGCCTTTTGACTTTTCTAAGCTGAATCCTCCAGTGGCTTCATGTCCCACTGATGCCAAGGGGTGTGGGGCAGGCACACTTGGAAGCTCCATCCATGAAGCTTGAAGTGGCGGAAGCAGCTCCTGCCCCACCCCCATGGAAGGAAGGCTAAAGATCACAGTAAACCTCCGACCATCTCCAAAGTGCAATTCTCTGCGTTTTCAAAGTCAATCCTTCTGTAGCCTCAAGCTGGGGGCTGGCATGGGGTTTTGGACACTTCCTTGCTGGTCCAATGTCTCACCTTTTATAAAAGCAAGCATATATCTTTTTGGTTTTGGGGGTAGCCTTTTGGAGTTTCCCTCTAAAGAGCAACAGAAACACATATTTTAACATCCTGCTACACTTGATCTCAAGAAGCTCTTCTTAGAATCCAAAATCAAATCTCTCTAGAATCTCAGGCCCTTTTTTCCTTTCAGGTCCTCGGTGAGAACAGCTTATTAGTTTCCACTTACACTGACCCTTCAGGCCCATGAAATTGATGAAGCCTTTGCCTCTCACACTGCTCTTCTGAGGAAGGCTGTGTCTTTCTTTGTGGTGGGGGTTAAACAAGGCAGCGAGGTATTTCCAAAGGTTGTATGCAAGGCCAGTGTGGTGTGGATGGAACAGACGGCCTCTTCCTTCTGTCTTCCATGCTTCTGCTGAATGTTTAGGACATCACGGCACAACTTAAACATCCCAGTGGCTTCCTCATGGACCACCTAGAAGTGGCCCAGGCAAGCCCTGAAGGCTCTTCTCAGAATGTTCTGGTCAGATAACCTTGTGCTGGCTGAAGGGCTATCCTGTTGACAGTGCTCCTGACCTCTGGGGAATACTGAGACCAAGCTTGATGGAGGGACTGAAAGTCCTGGCCAGTGTGGCTGGTCCTGTCTAAGGCCTGGACCCTGACGACCCAGACCTCTGCTTTGTCTTAGTGTGTCTCCTACATCTGTCGTGATGGCCTTTAGGATCGTGGCATCCAGTACTGCTGGGCCCTCTGACTCTCTGGGAAGGAGATCTTGTGGGCTCCTGAGGGAGCTGGCAGGTATCCATGAGTCAGACCAGCACAAATGCAAAACTTACACATCTTTAGGGTGGAGAGCAGGGCGCACCGTGTACTTAGCAAGTGGAATCTTCTTCCAGTTAACTAATTCTTTCTCCAGGCATGTCAACACACTTTAAATGATATATTTTCAATTCTAGGATTTTTAAGTTGATTTCTTTTATAGATTCCAAATTTTCTGCCAAAATTCTTCACCTTGTCATCTGTTTTCTTAAACATATTAATGACTGTCATTTTGAAGGCTGTAAAGTCTCTAACTCTTTAACTCAGTATCTGGATCTTCTGTGGGTCTGTTTCTACTACCTGCTGTCTCATTTTTCAATCCTGATTTTTGTTCATTTGGTCTTATTCCTTGGTGTGCCTGGACATTTTTTATTGAATATCAAACATTGTGTTTAAAAATTTTAGGAGGGAGGGTAATATACAGCTCAAGTGGTAGAGTTTAATCCCTAGTACTTCCTCTAAAGATAAATAGATTAACGAACCTAATTACCTCCCCCCTACAAAACAAAACAAAAAGTTTAGATAGTTTTAGCCTCTAGATTGGCACTGCCAAATAGGAATGTAATGTGAGCCATATGTATAATTTTAAATTTTATAACTTAAATTATAAATTTTATAATATAAAATTTTAAATTTTATAGTATACTATAATATTACAAATAGCACATTTATACTATAAATGTACACATTGAAGAAGTACAAAGAAACATGTGGGCTAATTTGAACAATATATTTATTTAACATTATATATCTAAAATATTATCATTTGAAAATATAACCAATATAAAATATTTATGAGATATTTTATAATTTTTTACACTAAGTCTTGGACATCCAGTGAGTAATTTATACTCATAGCATATCTCAGTTCTGACAAAGTCACATCCCAAGTGCTCAAAAGCCACCTGTGGCTTGTGACTGCCCTATGGGACAGCATGGCTGTAGATGACATTGCATCCTTCTAAGATTCACTTTTGTCTCCAGCAGGCCATTAGTGTTGGGGAAGACCAGCTTCAGCCAATCAGAAATTGGGTGTGTTTATTTTCTATCTCCTCTTACTCCTAAGTGTGTCCTTGCAGGGGTCATAATGGAAAGCGTTGGTTTATTTACCAGGTAACTTCTACCTTGCCAGACCCTAGATTCCAATTTTGTCTCTCTGGCCCCTTGGACTGTGGAAAGCTTTGCTTAGCTTCTCAGGGTCTCAGCTGCTGCTTGTAAATTCACAACTGCCTCAAGGGGAAAAGCGATGCCAAAAACAGGCCCAGCTCTCCGTGCTCCCTTCTTACAAGGCTCTTGGCCCCTCAAGTCCTGGCCTTTTTCATTACTCTCTTATGCCTTAAAATAATTTACACACACTCCACTATTTTTTGATGCAATTTTTCCAGTTGTTCTCCTCATGATGGCTGATTTGATACAAGCCTTTTGCCATAGCCAGAAGTGGAAGTAAAATGACATCTTCTTAATTAACTGAAACCAGATTATTTTTTTTCCTGTTTGGCAATCAGCACTGTTTCAGCCTTTAAAGGAAGACATTTCTTTCCTGCTGATTCGATCCTGAGTCTCCATCTCTGTGCAGGCCTTCCGTGTGGGAACACAGAGAAATGGCCGAGTTGGTAGTTTTTCTGGGCAAAAGAGCAGGAGGCTCACTCAAAGGACACGCACTTCTTATGGAGCATTTGTTGAGATATTGCTTTATACCAGAGCTTGTGCTAGGCCACGTGGGAGTGGCAGATGACACCGTTCACAGCCCTGCCATTGAGGACATGTTGTTAGCCTGTGCAGGTGGGTACCACGACCCTAACAGAAACACAGAAGCCTGGAAACCTTACAACCCTGCGAAGCCGCACCCGTTCCCAAGCATGTGCAGCTCCTGTCCCAGCTTCAGTCTGGGTTAGCTCCCTCTGCACTGGCGGCTGGCACCTGCTATTTCATAATGCTATTTCAAGTATAAAATAATGCTATTTCAAGTATAAAATATGTAAACAAAGATTTTATGATGTGAGTGACCTAAGATCTTTGACATTCATAGATATTTTTAGTTTTGCACGATAAATGTCAAAGTTCATTGAAACTTACTTTTAATTCACCGCTTTTAACCCTGTTAAGTTTTCCTTTTTCCAAAAAAAGAAAATCAACTTGTGTTTTCTAGACATAAGAGCAAGTTTTACTTTTTTCTTGTCTGATTATTAAAAAAATCGGAGAAGACACTCCCAGCCATTTCTCCCTACACAGAGACTGCCAGAGTTTGTGTTCATTTCCTTTCAGGTTTTTTTCCTGTTGCCGTATTTGTGTAATTATAATCATACCGTACATATGTTGTATGTGAAATATATGTGTGTAATATGAACATTTTCTCATATTATTAAAACTCTTTATGTATAGAAGTTTATGGTTATAATAAATTATCCAATTTTGGATTTTATAGTCATTTCTCTTATTGTTGAATATTTGGGCTGTTTGCAGCTTGTTAGTTCTACAAATATAACGCAGGGAATGTCTTCAGATATAAAGGTAGTGGCTCTCAAACTCCCCACGCCCTTATACTTTATTCCTATGGAGCAGATTACTGGAAATGGAGTGGCTGCATCAAATGATGGGATATTTTTATGCTTTTTAACTCAGTCTGAAGCCTTGAATGTACTCCTCAAATTGGCAGTCACTTCCCCCCCAAATCAGACATGCTGCAAGGCAGGACTTGGGCAATGTCTCGTGGCTAAGACCCAACACCTGACAGAAGGTGGTGGGCCCCTAGAGAGCTCCTGGCTGTGAGCGGAAAGGGACCCCGACTGCCAAGGGCTAGGGGTAACGTTAATAAGCCAAGGGAAGGCCGATGTGATGAGAGGGATGACACGTTTGCGGGAGGACCTTCCGAGAGGAAAGTAAAATCAAGTCTGCTGGGGTACCTCCCTCTTCCGATGGCTGTATTGATGGGGGCTGCTGCTGATATAGGCTGTATATTGAATTTTGGGAACTGACTCCCATTTTGGATGCACTGTGAGCTGAATCCTGGTTTAGATTGACTCATACAAGGAACCCCGTGGTGACTCTATAAATCAGAAAGTTCGTTTGCAATGCAAATCGTCCTTTCCTAAGTAATCTTCAGCTCCTTAATTTTACAAATTGTGTATTGTACATTTTTTTATTTTTGTATATTGGTCTTTGCAAAGTACACTTGGAGGACACTTGGGGTCCATTTCAGCCCTGGGGCTTGTGAGTCTTGGTGGGAGAAATTTCTTCTGTTGGATCAGCCCCTGAGTGCTGACAGCCGGTCCTCTACCTCTGGCTGACAGTGGTGTTCCGATGTTAATGGGATCACTCCCAGGACCAGCAAACTGAGACAAAAATGCCCCACACGTTTTGGTAACTGACAGATGTTAGGTGGTTAAAAGGTCTGGGAGACTAGAGAAAACTCACGCCTGAGATCCCTGCATCCATAGTACAAAGAGGAAAGCCGGATGACCCTGAAGTGGGGCTGAAGTTTCAGAAGGAAGCCTTGGTCATCATAGGTGCCTTCCGGGGGGAGGCCAGCTCTGACCACAGATCAGATCCCACTGAGAGAGAGAACTGGTGGTGCTGCAGAGTGGTCCAGTCCTGTTTGAGCTGAGGATGCAAAGGGCTTTGTCTGAGGGTGAGGCAGATGAGCTGGCAAATGCCTTCTTTGATCCCCTCCATGGGGGATCGAGCATCAGTAGCCTAGATCTCTTCGCCAGATGCACCAGAACGGAAGAGGTGGAGCCAGAGGGCGGACTGCCCAGCTCTCCGAGGGACCCAGTGAAGCCTGGGACTTACAGTAGCCTCAGCCTTGGGGTTTTCTTTTACCTGGTCATGTCAACACCAAGAAACCATGGAGTTGGGTCTTAGAAATTCAACAAGGCACAAAAACCACACCTGAGATCGTGACCGTGTTTAGAGTATTTCTAATAACTGATTTGATTCCACAAATAAAGCCAGCTTTGCATAAATTAATATTTGCACTGGGGAGCATGGTAATTTTCCCAAGTTTCTGGGGCCCCTGGGATGGGGGTGCCTCTTCCCCTGCTGAGTTCACAAGTCTAACCTTTCAACTGAGGTTGTGTCCTCACCAGCCTTGAATGCCAAACACTGCTGAAATGTCATTGAACTTTGCAAGTTATTGTATTTGCTGGGGCACTGCGCACACCTCCAAACTTAACTGGAGGTGGAAGTGGGACAAAATACCCTTAAGACCCAAACTCAACTTCAGGAAGATTTAGAGAGAGTCCCACGAGCCATGTCCCTGATGGAGCTTGTTGAAAATTCACACGCGTTATCAGTAATTCTTCAACAATCAAGGTGTCCTAAACTTTTACACAGTGTTTAATTTCCACTGATTTCTTCATTTTACATGTGGTAATTAATTCTGTCTTACTGACAGATGATTCTCAATGACTGATTTCACGAGATATTCCTGACAGGTACTTTTTAACCCTTTGTTTTCCCTCGAAAGCCTTTTTCTTCTGTGGGGTGCCGTCATGGTCATGGGTGGCACAGGGATTCCTGGAGGGTGGGGGTGTGGAAGTGGGAGGTGGGAGGCGAGTTTTCACGTAATTCATATGTCTGTTCAGAGTAGCTCTAGGGTGGACACGGGGATCAGGAGGGTTTATAGCTCTCCCAGTGAACTCCTCGCTCCCTTTAAGAGTTGTCCCCTAGGGATACTGGGATAGTGCCCTATGCTTGAATAGACTCCAGGATGTGAGGATTTTCTCGCTTTAGAAGACAAAGTAGAAATTCTCAAATTTGCTTGGAATGAAACATTGGGGGACTTAAAGACAAGTATTTTGGGGGTTTCTGTTATATATGCCTTTTCCCTTATACTACAGGAGTTGTAAAAAGTCATCGTACGGTGGAGAGAGCTACAGAAATGATTGTAGTAAGTGGCAGTGGAGACACAGGTCCTAAGCCAGACCTGTGTTTTAATTTTGTCTGGATCAGGAGTGCTTGTTCATATCGGTTATCGCTGGGACATGTCGGAAGAGGTACCCTGATGTCAAAACAGGGCGGGTTGCAAATCTGCCACATTTCTATTTTAAAAAAAATTCTCCTTCTGTCTTTCATTCTTATTTTGTAATCTCTAAGTACTAATTCGTAACTATTGAACTTAAGTCATGGACTTCTCCAGGGTTAGAATTACCAAAATAGGGACGTCACAGTGGGCATTTCTTTTTCAAATCTGGTTTTTGAATGGACGCGCTGCTCCTGTGCCGTGCAGGGGATGACCCTTGAGCAGACAGCCCTGCTGTTCTTAATGAGAAGGACATGTAGCCTTCATTTTGCAACTTTCCATCCGAAATGACCTTTTAAATATGGATACTATCCAAGCCCCATTTTAATATTGATGAATGATGGGAAAGGTAAATGAGGTTCAGATTCCTCTAACACTCACATGTTAGGATCTGTCTGTAGCTGTATCTCCTCCTCCCTAGGCTGGTCCTAACTTTGTAAGTAGGGAGGGGTTTTGGCTCGGACCCAGAGTTGAGTGTTGGGTGTCGGTGGCTGCATCCCACTTAGATGGTGGCAACCACTTTATAGCACGGAGCACCCCATAAATGTACATATTTGTGACTGCTGGTCATTGCTCTGACCCCAAGTATCATTCACGTGTTCCCAAGAATGGAGAAATATTTGTTTGGCAAATACTAAGATGACATTTTTGGTGAGTTCCCCAGGCCTTTGCCCAGCCTGGTTCTTCCGTAGGTCAGATTCAGGTCAGAGGTCGGAGGACAGCAGGTCCCAGATCTGGGTCACCATCTCCTCCAGGCTCCTGCTCCCGCGACTGCAGCTCTGTCTCTGAAGAAGAGAGTTGGGCCCCTTTGGGGAATTCTGCCATTATCTTTCCTGAGTCCTGTGTCCCTCGATATTTCTTCAGAGAAGGTACTCAGATCTGGTTCGGCTTGTAGTAACAAAGGTCTTTTTGTGTCTCATGGTCCCTCTGCCCTCTGCCGCTCCTTTCATTCCCTTGGCATCCATTATTATTGTAATATGACTAAGGGGGCCTTTTTCCCAAAGGGGCCTCCCAATATTTCCCGGTGGAAAATAGTGTCTTCTCTGTTTTACACCTGCCACTTCCCCCTACTTGTGCGGAGCAGTCTCGGGGATATGTGTGAGCGTGTGCGTGCGTGTTCACAGCCGTCTGTGTACTCGTGTCTGTGGCTGTGATGTGCACAAAGTGTGTTTACGAAGGTGTGTGTAGGCATGCACCACATGAACCCGTGCATCTTTGCAAGGCAGGGGTGTGTTAGGGAGTGTCCCCATGGAGCGTGTGTGTATGGGTGTGGGTGTGGGTGTGTGCGCGCTGGCCCGCGGAGGTATCAGTGCGCGTGCGAAGGCGTGTCCGCAGCCGTCAGAGGGCGCTGCGGTTGCGCCGCCCAGAGGGCTTTGGCTCCTGACATCACAGTCATAGCCTCCATCTTTATCTGTGTTCATTATTCACAGGGCAGTTAGTGGCTGTGCCCCCTCGTCGGTCACAGTCTCATCCTACTTAGGAACAGTCATGGAGTCATCAAATTTCAACAGATCCCTCCCAATGCTATTGTCCTTGTAGCATGAATTGGCACCTGCCCTCTATACCTGCAGAAGAAATTCATCACATTTGGACGCATTCCCTAAGCAAGGCTAATGATGCTCTGTGTTTTTTTTTTTTTTTTTTAATTAATTAAAAAAATTCAGATGTCGGGAAATTCCAGCAGTCAGCCTCCTCCCTTTATCCTAATCTCTTCATGGTAATGCTCACAAGTACCCTCGGTCCAGACAATTCTTCATTCATTCTCCACCCCCCGCCACACTCATACCCAAACTCCCCACCGCTGGAGATTAGCCTTTTGTGAGGCAGTGCATCAAAAGCTTTCTTAAAGTCCCAGTAAATTATACCCCTGGTTTCCCTCTTCAATTCCTTTTTGTTACTTTTTCAAAATATTCTATTAGTTTTGTTACGTATGATCTCCCTTTTGTGAATCCATGCTGAATATCTTTAATTAAATCATAACTTTCCCTATTTTGTCCCTGATTAGTGTTTCCAATATCTTCCCCACCGCTCAAGTCAAGCTTACTGGTGTTTAATTTCCTAGATCTCCCTCAGAGTCGTTATTAAATATAGGTGTTGCATAAGGGCTCTTGTCCACTGCTGCTTCTCCAGTTTCCCAGGGTGTTTTTAAAAGGTATTTGCTAACCATTCCCCTGTTTCCTTGCCTCCTCTTGCATAAATTCTAAGATGGTTCCCATCTGGTCCCGGAGTTACCAGTCTTCAGACGCTCTGATTTCTTTCTCACCTGTTCTGCTATGATGCTGATTTCCTTCGGAAATGTTTTCCTCTCCTTGGGAAATGCTTGTCTGCTGCTGGCATCTGCTCCCGCTTTCCCTTTATGGACATGAAGGCAAACCGTCTATTTTTCATTTTCTTTAGCAGTTGTCACCCCTCATTTCAATAAACCATGCCCTATGCCGCCTTGCAGTTTTAGAAAAAGCACGGGAAACTCTGTTCCAGCACTGCCTCGCTAAGCCCCAAGTTCAGAAGTCGGTATCTTCCCCCCGCAAGGGCTGATAGCATCACCAGCTCTGAATTCAGGGCAGGGAGTGCTGACCCATCGGTCGTTAAATTGTTTTTGATGCCCTCAGCTGTTCCCGGGGAAGCGTGAAGTCCCAGGGCCCCCCTGACAACCGGTACAAGAGGAACCTGGCTCCCACGGCAGTTTTTAGGGAGTTGTAAAGTTTCCCACGTGTCATTTTGGAACTCTTTTCCTCTGAAGTCAGCTGCTGCCTGGAAGTTCTCCTTTGCTTGCATTCTGAGCAGAGCTGCTGGATTCCCAGCCGTACCCGATGGATGTGCTTCTGTTGTCCTGCGGCTCCCTTACTCTCAGGCTGTACTGTGGACTCGCATCAGGGAATTTGCTTCCTGTTAGGTCTCTGTCCCAAGGGACAGAGACCAAAGGGCTGCCCCGTGGAGGGTGCACACCTGGTAGCTTTCAGGCGCTTGGACCAGCAGGTGCCCCTGTAAAGAGGTGGCCACGGGGAGGGGCTTCGTGCCTCCAAGCTGGAGACTGGGGAAAGCCTCTCTAGACGCACTGCTCTCTCCTAGCTTGACCTCATTTCCTTTTCCAGCACATACAACCCAGATCTGCACACTGAAACATTGCTCTCAGGTTGTAAATTCTACACCAAATCAAAAGGCCAAATCCTTCTGTAAACCCAAGGGCCGCTCGACCTACATAACACCAAAGAGCCTGGCGCTGATGGCTATCGTGGGGCCCATTCGGCAGGGGAAGCAGAGGTGGGAGGTCCCTCCCCTCCAGGGCAGGCTGCCGGCCTGATGGAGGAGGAGAGCCACTGCCCGCATCAAGTTGCGGAAACATCGGTCAAAAATTTCAACCGAGTAGGTACGAGTCATAAACAGTCCTTCTGACATCGTTTCATGTCAAAAGGCGCACAGCCCACGTCCCACGTCCCTCGTCATGCGAATGACTGCAATTTGCACACACAGAGGGATTTAGCATTTTAAAGGCTTAATAAAGTCTGTGTGCACACACTCAAGCCAGTTTTTGAAAACTGCATTTAATTGAGTCAAATAGCATGTTACTTTGGGGAGAAATGACGATCATTTAAACTGGTTCTTTTAGTTCAAATGCCTTTTTGAAAAGCTGTTGCGTGGTGCAGACTGGTCAAGGATCCTACCCAGATGCAAAAATGAAAAGTAAATGGGCAGGGGGCACTCCAAACTTCGGATTTTTTTTTTTTTTCTTTACCCCTTTTACTGTCCCTTTGCCTGGTGGTTATGGGAGGGGAAGGCCTGGGTATAATTCCCTAGTTCACCAAGGCCTGGAGACCTGAGACCCTGAACCTTGGTCCACCTCACTGAGCAACAGACAGCTGTCCCAGACGGGGTACGCCGTCCTGTGTCAGCCTCGGAGCGCCCTTCCAAAAGCAATTCATAGATGGACTTTGTAAGTGAAAGAGACACAGGTGCTTCATAATAATTACTTGCACATTTACAGAATCGGACATTCTGTCATTTAATAGACCTAAAACTAAAAAGCTTTTGTCTGCGAAAGGTGACCAATAGAAAAAGAGTTTGGATTATATGATATCCCATAACTTAATCATATGGCTCTTAAGAGGGGGACATACACAGCTGTGTCTCACTAATATGCATGCAATATGTGTAAACTGATACGCTTTAATTCTAAACTTGTTTTTAGCAGGAAGAAAAAAGCATTTAGATGAGGAACATTAAGATTCAATATTAACCATTTTTTCCCCTTTGGGCAAAATTATTCATCACTTGATATTTATTAAAACAGCATTTTTTTTTTTTTTTTTGCTATAGTGAGATGCATCCTCCTGAAAAATTTCCAAACATCCTCAAAGTTATGTGGCAAAGTGGAAAGGGAGAAGAGGACAGACAGGAGCCTCCTTTTAGAGAATCGACTTGAAAGACAGGCATTTGTTCGCTTGAGCCTCAAAAGCCATCCTAACCCCCTAGACCTAGTGGTGAGGCAAAGGTTGGAGTCATTTAGGAGGGCTGTCCGGTGGTCCGCCTCCCCTATTAACGAATATTTGATTTGCTTACGTGCTCTGATGTTTTGTTAGTTTGTACAGGTTTAATCTAAATTATATAAGTATACTTGGTCTGATAATCTTAACCAAAAAAAAAAAAAAAGAAAGAAAGAAAGAAAGAGAAAGAAAGAAAGAAACTAAGACAAAGGAATTGTAGATTAGAGACTTTATTTTCAGGGCAAAATGATACGGATAAGTGAACATCAACTGACCAGAAATTATTTGCTTCTGTCTGTTAGACACGTAATGGAGTCATTTAACTAGTCAAATTAGGAGCTGCAGAAATGCACCATGCTTCATTACTGAGTTCGAATGGGCACCATTTTACATTTACGTCAAAAATTATCTCATAGCAAATTAATGTTTTCATTGTGCCGAAAAGCTGAAGCTATGCAGTGTTAGCACCACCTAGAGGCCACTGCAAAAATACTTCAAAGGGATCTACAAACAAGGACAAGATGATCAAAGAGTAATTTCAGGGACTAGAGCCCTAACCCTGTTTTCAAGTAAGAACGTAGTTGCTGAATCTAACTGACCCGACTTGGCTTATGATGTGAAGTTCTGAGGGTCCCATAAAGATTTCCCTAAACTTGGCATAACACTAAATGTGCCGAAATGTCTTTGCAAGTTTTTCCACCCTCTCTGTGTTGCTCTTTTAAGTCCTGAAAATATCTGTTTGTTTTGTTTTTAACCCTCGCACTTTGCTTGAGTTATTTTCCATCTGCGGACTTGCATTATATCAGAATCTCAGATTTTAGCTGAATTAGCATTTCTGTAAATCAACAAGGAGATATTTTTTTCCCCTCCCGTGTTGTAAGTTGGCATCTCAATAATCTTTCTTTTGTTGTTGGTCAAACTTGCTATTACAGAAAGAGGCAAAAACATGACATTGTTTCATCTTAAAAAAACACTGAAACCAGTACATTCTCTGTTCAAACAGGTTATGAAGGTTGATAGGCTTCCCAAGCACGTTGGTTTCTGCTCAATTCAGAGAGAAATCATTTAGGGTAAAATAGGAAGCCCTTTCCCAATGAAAATATTTGTTAAAATGATGTGTGGGCACTCAGTGACTCTGGAAAGCTGGAGCGGACCGTCAGAGCAGAAGCAAAGGGAAGGATGGAAGCTTATAAATAGCCTTGAGAACTCGAGAATATTTCAAGACAATATTGATGTCTAAAATATATGTGAATGACTGCATAATGATCGAGGCAGACATATTTCAAAGTACAGTCAGAATCTGGCCTCCAACTCGCAGCTTTAAATTCTCCAAAAGACATCTGTTTTCGGAGAAAGCTGCTCCATAGAAAGGAGGAGCCCTGGGCAAGGTGGGAGCTGACAGGTACAGGACCTCACAGGTGTTGGGCACAGGACACCGGGAGGGCCGTTGTGCACCCTCCCTCGGAGAATACAGAAGGCATTCTGCTCCGGCCCCAGGTGAGGGAGGCACCTGTGTTTCTCGGTCTTGGAGCTGGGTATGGAACTTTGCTGTGTGTGCTTCCTGAGGGAGCGCCCCGCTCTGTAGCATCTCTGAAGGGCGACTTTGGTGATGTACCCCCTTGGGTACGGAAAGGAGGGTTGACTTCACCTCTCTGGCCCTAATGTCCGTCCTGCTGCTGTTCGCCTGATACTTAACCCTTTCAGCAAGCAGAAGCTGGGGTAGGGGGTGGGGAAACAAAGTGGCAGGTGAGATTTCTAAACAAAACAGAATGCTCTGATTTAAAAAAAAAAAAAAAAGAGGATAAGTACAAATGAATACCAGCCACTTTATCCTTAACTGTGATTCACAAATGACTATTTTTAATTAAAGTGCTGCCTGCCAGACCCCTCGTCCCCCCAAAAAAAATTTCCTCAGAATGTTATCAACTCTCCAGTTTCTGCAAAGATGCTGTATTTTCAGATTTCAAAGAGAGGATCTCCTTTTGAAAACAAATGATTGTTGGTGATCATATGAGCCTGCTAAGTACAGTATTTTAAACCCATGCTGTGTTGAAAAGTTCAAGAATTTTGCAGTGACCTTAGGGCCACAGATAGGATAATGAAAGATGGAAAGATAAGGGCAGGGTCTGAAAAGGAGTTCTCTTTTGTTCTAACGGAAGCTTTTTGTGTGTGTGGCTTAAGCTAGTGGTTCAATAGAATTTCTTTGAAACAGAAACAAAAATGTTAAGAGCTGGTTACAAGTACTCGAGGCTGCTTTTCCCCCTTAAAATGCAGGGAGAATTTTACCTCCTCTCATGAATCTTGTCTGCTGAAATGTCTCAGTCTTCCTGTTATGTTTACCAAGGCCAGGCCGGAGGATCCGATAATTTATAACCATTCCTATTGGGTTTTATGTAATAACTTTGGAACTCATATAAAGTAATGATCCACAAACTCTTTTAATGTTCATTATAAAATATGAAATATTTCTCAGAACCATTGCAATTATGTGACCAGACATAACTGTTTCACACATGAGTAAATACAGGGAGGTTTAACATAACTTTATTATCTTCCTGTCTTTTCTTCTCACTGATGTGATAATACTGTTTTAATATTTTTCTAAAGAAAAAGTTAAGTAATTTTAGACTCTCTGCTGAGGCCCGCTTTATTGGCTTTTGTAATAGAACTCTCAAGTCTAATCGTATTTATGCTCAGACTGACACCAGTAAATGTCGTGAATGGAAGGGAAGTGCCCCCAAAGCTGTGTATTCTGTAATTATCGATAGATGTGTCTCTGCGGACAAGGCCTGGGGATTTGGGGAGAGTTGGAGAAGCAAAACCGAGACGGAGGCACACACCATCCCTGCAGACGCTGAGCGGTAGTTTTCGAAGGGGCAGACCAGCCCTGTGCGACCCACCACGAAACTTTTCCCCTTTACTCTGTTGTGTCTGCCTTCTCTGGAATACAGAGCCAGTGGCTTGAAACTTCCTGTACAAGGGAACGCTGGTCTCCAAAGAGAATTTTCTTGGGGGTTTGAGCTGAGTGGCATCAGTCTGGCTGCTTGACCTGTATCTGGGGTGTGACCTTGGAGATCCTCTGTCCACGGCGTGAAGCGTTCCGCGGTGACGGAAGGCAGAGGGGAGTGCTCTGGACACACTCTTCTTGCTCCCTGCCTGGGGAGCCTCTCCTCTAGGACCCATGTCCTCCTGACTCTGGTGACTGGTCCTGGTCCAGTGAGGGCACGTGGAGAAGATTTAACAAGAGGGCGGTGGGGGGGTGGTGCCTGGACCTCTGCATTTTCTGGAGAAAGGTGAGGATTTCAGAGCTTCAGCCTGTTTCTCTTCCTTGGCCTTAGATAAATGCTTCTCGAAGTCTAGAGTGCAAATGCAGATTCTGATTCGGTAGGTCTGGGAAGAGTCCAAGATATGCCTTCTCATCCGCTCTTGGCTACAGCCCATGCTGCGGGTCCACGGGCCACACACTGACCAGGATTCCTTGTCCGCCTTCTCCTTGCTGCTCATCCCCTCATGTGAGCCATGCTGACAGGAGGTATGGAGGGCGAGGTGAGGGCCTCTGAGCAGCTCAAGTAGGATAATGGGACTTAAAGGGTAGCCTGGGGGCTGGAGCCAGCTCACAGATGTGTTTTGTTTGGCTTGTGTGATATTTACACTTTTGTCTTCGATTAATTGCAAACATTCTAAAACTGTGAGATCTTTACTCACAAATCCAGGTTTCCAGTTTCCCTGGGTCACGTGACAGAGCGGGGCTGGGTGGCTCTCTTTCGGGAGGTGGGGCTCTCCCTTCCCCAGGAAACTTGCCGCCCACCCTCGGTGCTCCGCCCAGGCTGCACGGCTCATTACACAGAGGTTTTACAGATGGGCGCCAGGAGCCAGGACCTGGCCCAGGCAGGGGTCCGAGGGGCTGAGGCTGCAGGTCCCTCCCTGGAGTTTCCAGGACTGAGGACTGATGCCCACATCAGAACCCAAATTCCTCCCAAGTGCGTTAGGTCTGCCTCAGGCAATCATGCAGTCTTCCTGTTTCAGGAGCGGGAGCCCGGATCTCCCAAGCAAGCCACTGGAGAGCGGGAAATTCTCAGCTAATTAAATGCCTCGAGATCCCGGTTCCCTGTGGCCAAAACCACTCTTGAAACAAGCGGGCATGATGGAGGGCCCCACCCCCACAGCAGGTGTGAGCCAAGGGCCGCTGCCCAGGCTGCCGGGCTCCAGAGGGCATGGAGCCCGCCTGTCCCTAGGGGCGGCCGGCCACCATCCGGTTCCTAGGTGGGTGGTTTGGGGGCTTGTCACAAAATCTGGAACGTTCATTCATGCTTAGGAGAGAAAATGTGATCATCTTCCCACGTGGTCCCCGTAATCACTCCCCATCCCATGTTCACTCATCCTCGGTCACCCCTGGAAACCAGCAGGCTGTGTTGGAGTTTGGTGTGGCAACAAACAGCCAAAGTCAACATGTGTGGTTGCTAAGACAAACAGTGTGGAATACTTTCATCCAAAGGTTTCTCGTGACTGCCACTGGTTGGTTATGCTATGAAACTGAGGGAAAACCAAAAGCATCTTCTGCTGCTCTGGGCAGCGGCCACCTCCACCTCCCGATCCTCTAACAGCGAACGGTCCCTGTAACCGGTCACAGGTTGCTGTGGCTGCGTTGACTGTGCTTGGTTTTCCCTGCTTGAGGACCAGGACCCCAGCGCTCTGAAGGAAAGGCCAAACCTGGCTCTGGTGGGCTTGAGAGCTGGCCTCAGGGCAAGCCCTGCTGAGCTCGGACCAGGCCCTTCTGATGTGGTCCAGCTGTGCCTGCCCCACAATGCTGAGGGACGACCATAAGCACGGTGACATTTTCATCCCTAAGCGGAATTCAGAGGTAAAATCTCAGATTTTTTTTTTTTTTAGGCTACTAAATGCTGGTTAGAGCCAGGGTCTTCCTGCTGCCAAATTCCTCAAGCCATCCATCCTTTTGTAGCATGAACAAGTGAGGGGTGACTCCGCTCGTGCAACTGAGCTCCGCACGTTCAGAGAGTCAGAGAGACTCGCACGGGACACTCACACTGGCAGCTGTCGGCACTCAGTTGCTGGTTAAATAAATCTCATTTGAATTAAAATGTCTACTTTTCCCTCCTTTTACAAGGTGGTGTAAAACAGTCATTTCAGGGGTCAAGTAGAGTCAGTTTTTGGAATGCTCAGGGAGAGTGCGTGGAGACAACCAGCTGGTGGCAGGAGGTCCCGGCTCTCTTACATCTTCTCAGAGGGTTCTGCGTGTTCCTGTCTGGGAATGCGGACAAGGGAACCTATTACTCACTGCAGTCAAAGGAAATGGCACCCAAGTGCAGCCACGAGAGAGAGGAAGGCCACACCCCCTACGTGGCGCACTGCTAGGTTCGGCAGGGGGTGCTGATGGGCTGGAGAAATTAGGGTGCAGTCAGCCCTCACCCAGAGAGTTTGCAGTCTACTCGGGGAAATGAAACGATAAATACAAATATAAATCAGATAGATCCCTGATGCGGTGAATGATAAAGTCGAAGTAAAGGATGGGGAGGAAGTGAGGTCGGGAGGTCCTGAAGAGGAGGGTGGGATGGAGCGGGGTCTTGAGGGAGGGGGAGGGTTTGACGCAAAAACTAGTGCTTTTACAGCTTCGTCCAAAGGAGGAGTCCAGCTAGGATCTCCTCTTGCCTTTCGTGTCCTTTTCTCTCCACTTTCATTCATGTCTGAAAGTGTTTGGAAGCGCTCAGAAAGGAGGCAAGTCCTTTCAGCTGCAGCAAGACGGAGTCACAATGTACTGGAACCTACCCTGGGGTTCCTCTCCAGTTTGTCCTTGGTGTTGCTCTGCGGGACAATTGCCTGGTCTTCTGAATTGGGAACTGCTTAAAGTAAAATGACTGTTTTATATGATGAATTTCATTCTTTTCGAATGAATTTTATCAGACTGCTCTTCTGAGCATATACTGCAATACGGCCATGCTGGACTATTTTCTAGCATAACAAAATACATTAATTTAGGATTTTTTAATCACGTTAAAACAATATTAAAACTCTGGCATCCTTTTTGCTGGCCCTTTGCTGGAGCACACTGCACTGTCTTGATGACAGCCCCACCGGGGACTGCACCGTGGCTCTGTCTCCGGATGCCCAGTGCCCGGATGCTTGCTGGCAAGATTGCTGGCCATCCTTATGTCGTGTGTACCCGGGAACAGTAAGTTAGCTCCTCTGAAGCACACTCGCCAGGGTCAGGAGGTGTCATGCCATCTCAGCAGGGACGCGATCACACGTCTGCTCTCCGGTCTGTGACACTCACCGCTTTCTCTGGTCTGTCCCTCAACAGCAATCATCTGTCATCTTGTTATGAGGTGCCCCGAAGGGGCCTCCCCTGGTGTAGCAGAGACGATGCGGGGCTACCGAGTCAGGCTTATTAGATGCCCCGCATTTGAGGGCCTCCGTCCCATGTCCCTCACTCAAGGGAGCCTGCCTGCTTCAGAGGGGATCTGCCTGAACCATGGAAATTGCAGGGGAGACATGAGGGGGAGCAGAGCACGTGGCCTGACTGCAAATTGAGAAGCTACTTTGGAGACATTCCTTTCCCTTAGCTTGCCTGCCTGATGAAACCTCCCTCTCCTGGAGTTAATTCACAGCTAGTCCGAGGCTGCCCCTGACCCAGCATAGGGAGCCAGAGTGGGCGACTACTTCATCTGAGATTCCAGACCGATGGTGGCAACGCTAGAGTTAAAAACGCAGAAGGAAGATATTCAAAACCTGTTCATAAGTTCTCCCGGGGGCATATCTTGGCCATACTCCGCAGACTGGACTCTCAGATCCACTAACGTCCTAGAAGTGGGGGCATGTAAATAACAGGGTGGTTAAGGGCTCAGGACTGGTGCCCGATGGGGCCCAATGGGGATGGATGCCAAGGAAGCAGCTGAGCCTCACCGAGAGCCTGTCTTCTTATCTGTGCGATGGGGGCGGGACCAGAACCCACCTCACAGGGTTCATCAGTCAATGGGAGTTCAGTGTCCAAAGGCAACAAGGTGCCAGGGATATGAGAAGGCAGCAATGTCCACAAGGGGCCATGCACTTAGCAGATCCTCTGCTAAAGCCACTGCCCTCCTGGCTTCTGTGAGACCCCTCCATCTGCGTCTTCTCCGTCACCAGAGCCTCCTTCTTGGTCTTTTCTGCTGACTCTTCCTCCTCTATTTGTCCTCCTTGGGCTCCTCGTGGCTCAGTCCCGGCTCCCCTTCCCTTCATTCTGCAATCTCTTTCCGGGGGGTCTCACTCTTCCTTTAGCGATCCTACCACTCATCTGATGGTGGCTCTCAGACCCAAACCTGCAGCCCACTTCTCTCCTCTAGAACGTCTTCTCTAATGTTTCGTGGGACTCCTCCACTTGGACATCTCACAACACCAAACCCGGGAGTTGACCTTGATTCCTCCCTTTCCTCGGTACTCCCGTCCAATCCGCCAGAAAGCCCTGCCAATTTGATCTCCGAAATAAATCTAAAATCCCCGTTTTCCCTCCATCTTCACCCCTTTGGAGTGTGTGGCCGGTAGCTCTCACCTGGGCTATCTGGTCTACTAGACCTTCCTCCAAACCCTTTTAAATCCTTAAGCTAGAGTCAGCTTCTAAAGACATAAACTAAACCATATATGCTTTTAACACCTTGCAATGGCTTTTCATCCCCTTTTGATCAAAACCCTAGGCCCCTTACCTTACAAAGGGATTCTAAGGTTCCTACCCAACCTGCACCTCTCAGGCTCTGCTCCAAATGTGTCTTCCCTCTGATTGTTCAACACTTCGGTCTCTCTGATACTTCTGGGTCTTTGAGTATGCAGTTCTCACAGCCTAGAATGAATGACAACCTCTCTCTTCACTACACACACATGCATGCACACTCACATCACGCACCCGGCTTTGCACAGCCAACCCCTTCTCATCCATTAGGTCTCACTTGAAATATCATGTTCTCAAAGAGGCAATTTCTGACCATCCACTCAAAAATGGCTCCTCACTCTGTTTTTCTATCTTTCAGTCCTCAGTCCCAGACTTACTTCTGAGCAGTTATTAAAAAAAAAAATGTGTGTGTGTTTAGTTTTTCCATCATCTTTGGGTCCGATTCTCCCACCAAACTGAGAACTCCAAGCTGTGAGAGACCTTGTCTCTCCTGTTCACTCCTTTGTCTCTCTGGGTACCTCAGTGTCCAGCACACAGAATAGGTTCAATCTGTATTTCTTGAATGAGAGAATGGAAAAAAATATTACAGAGATATAAAATGCATCACATTTGGCCTGCTTTTGGTTAAGTGCTTAAGGTAGCATTGGTTTTCACTCTCGTTGAGAATCGGTTCCTCGTGTCCAGAGATGGTCATTTCTTAGGTGGGCCTCCTAGGGATGCTCAAGCACTGGCGTCAGGGGAATCTAGCTTTACCAGCTGCATGGAAATTTTTCAGAGATTCTTTACACTACAGCATCTCCTCTGAGGGCAAAGCCGGAAGCGATGCAAGCAAGTGTGATCTGCAGCCTGAGCACCTGGACCCATCTTTTAGATTCTGCAGAATCTGTAGAATCAGATTCTGTTCTTTACCACCCACCCCCAACCCCAGTTTGGCACAGAGCGGTGTGTGTGTGTGTGTGCGTGTATGTGTATGAATGGCGATTCTCTCTGACAGATTATCGGTGATTTCAAAAGCTCCATCTAGACCTCCTTTGAAAAAAAAAAAGGCAGAGATGACAAATCGAAGGGATTTGGGAACAAATGGTAGTGACAGACGTGGTGCCTCCACTTCTCAGTGGAGATACGATTGTTGGCTTTTTTGTCTCTGAGTACCCAGAGATCTGGTTACTTTTGAAGAGAAACTAGGAAGAAAGAAGACCCATTTGCTGCTGAGAATTCAAGAGACAGTGACTAGAGCAAAGTTGCAACCCCATCACCCAAACTTCCCTTGCAAACGTGGGCTGCATTTTGGAGCATGTGTCTTTCTCAGAGGCCTTGATTGACTGTTTTGCCTCATTGTTGTCACAAAAAAGCCGTTTCTCGTGTTGGAAAATGCTACCATGTTGGCAACCCTGGACCCCACGGACGCCTCTCCACTCTGCCATCTCCTTCACTGTGCAGTAGTCAGAATATACATATCCATTCACCCTGGGGACCCTGATGTTAAAATCTATAAATTAAAGAAATTGCCTTTGGGCCTAAAATAAATACATAATGCAGCAATAGCTGATAAACTAATAAATATCTATCACCATTATATTTCAAGATTTCCCAAAGATATCTGAAGAGCACTTAATTGTTACTGAGTAATCAATTATTCAATTAACCTTCTTCTCATTGAATATATTTTTGATACAACTTTTTGAAGCTTCAGCTTTAAAAGGTTCCTATCGATTGAAAGTTTCAAGGCCATCTGGCCTGAATATTGGATTTGTGCCGTCATGATTGACAGCGGAGGCTGGTAATCACATGCAAATATTTCAGATGGTGTGAGTTTCAATGAGGAGGCTCAATGGCGATGCTCATTTTGTAGATAAATATATTGACGTGCACGTAAGGGTGTACATATAGACACGCACAAAATCTCTGCCTCCTGCATGCACTCCCGAAGCCCTGTGCACACACGCACAAAGCCTGCTTCATTTAGTACAATCGTTGACCAAATACAGGCCCCTCTCCAGACGTGAGCCCAGTGTTCCGTAGAGTGACTGCACCATCTCGGAGGCCACCCGGTGATTCAGTGATTCGAATTTTGGAAGTCTTCTATTTAAACAAGATAAGAGACTAGCACAGCTCTCGAATGCAAAATTTAAATTGCAATGAGGTTTAAACTTGCAAGTTGGAAAAAAAAAAATCATTTCCACTCAAAGGAAATCTTTCCTGCTCTGTTTTGTCCCGTTTTATTTTTCTAGAATCTTCTTAGGTCACCTTAGGTTTATAAGAGCCGGCACTGACTGCTTCTCTTCATTTAATCTTTTCTCCTGATGATAGCTTAAGGTGTGAGCGGTCAGGAGAGTCTTGTGTGATAGGAGTCAGGAGATGCAGAGCCGTGTTCCAGAAATCTGTGTGTTGTGTTGCCCGGGCAAAGGATGAGGCTGGTGTAGTGGGTTCTGGACCCACCCCTGGAAGTATGTAGTCCTGTACACTCTGTGGAACAAACGAGTTTCAAGCTTTCTGGAGGCCAAGGAAGAAACATATGTGTTAAATAGATGGAAAATGAGCAACCTCTCTCACCCAGAAATTCCACTTCTAGGATCCCATCCAAAGAAAATGACCTGACGAGTGGGGGAAAGATTTTTCTATAGACAGGTTAATTGTCACATCCCTTAAAATGGGAGAAACATAGAAAACAACCCACATGCCCAAGAACAGGGCTAAAGTTTCATAAATTAGGTGCCTCCGCAGGAAGGAACACCATGTAGTCATAAAATCATATTGCAGAGGAATAATTAATGACATGGAGAAATATCGACAGTACCTATAACATTTAGTGAAAAGCTGTATTTGAAAGCATAAATTTCATAACAACATATTATATAGTTGTGCATAGGAAAAAAAAAAAAAGATGGGATGAAATTTACATTTCGAAGGCCCAGGGGTCACCTCTAGGTATTGAGATGATGGGAAATTATTATTCATCCTGTCTTTAAGCTTTTCTTTATTTTCCACATCGTCTATATATTTTACTAACGAACCCTGGAAAATCTTGAAATTAACACCGTTTAATGGCTCAGAGCGTATCGGACGCACCAAACTTTCTTGAAAATGGCATGTGATTGTGGAATCCGTCCTGACCCCCCATCTCCGAGGCTCCCCATCCCCCCACCGGATACTTCACAGCATCTCTCCGGAAGCCACAGGGCTGAGCTGTGGGTGCCGGGGTGGGCCCCCCAGAACAGAGTCCTAATCAAGATATTAGCAAAGAGTTTCTGTCCTGAAAAATAGAACAAACAGGCTCGGTTTGACCTCCTTAATGCAGGAGCACTTTAGTAATCTGCGCCTAATGATTTTTTACATTAAGCCCCAGCTTGTGTTGGGCCCTTGTGAGGCGCAGTAATTTAAGAACAGTCATTTTGCACATTCCGATCCCATTATGTTACATTGTTACTGAATAAAGACTGGTATTATGTTGCTCCCATAAAGGGCAGAAGTGGCCTGAATTTTATCTGCTGAACGAATCAATCTGGATTATGTCAGCTGAAAAGAATTGCGGACTGCAGACTCTCCCGCAGATGGGGGGGTAGGTTGTTGGGGTTTTTTTTTTGTTTTTTTTTTTTTTTAAATGTATCTGTTAGTTCTGAATACATGAGCTGAGATAATACCTTGTGGTGACTGAAAAGTAGTTTTTCTCTCTTATTTTTCAGCGAGGAGCGTACCAATTATCATTTCAACATAATGTATTAGGAGATCAATTGGGGACTGAAAGCCATTTCCCCATGTTAATACTGTGCTGTATTTAAGCCGCCCTGACGGCCTGTCGGGGCTGTGGGAAAAAGATTGAGCAAATAATGAGGAAAGAGCTTAGAAAAAAGGCAGAGGGTGGGGCTTGGCAAGGGATGTGAACTATTCATCAACAACTCAACAAGGATGATGGAAATAATAAGTTCCTCTTAAAGAAAAAGGGGAAAGTTTTTTTTTTAAAGAAAGAATTTCCCTGGGGGAGGACGGGATGTGTGTGGGGGGGGGGCAGGAAAAAAAAACACGTTTAACCCTAACTTTGCCCTGCTTCTCCCCGAGCTGATTTTAAACTTCCTGAAATCAGGCAATGCTTCCCTTTGAAATGGATAGTGCATATTTAAACAGGGTGCATTCTTTAGCAATCAGTTTAAGAAAACAGTGTCTAATTTCCTGTCCGTTTGTGCAAATTTCTTAGCATGTGGTAGTGTCATTTAATACCTAAGTACAGTAACACTCTGCTTTAACTTAGGAAAATGCAGACAAATCCTCTGCGTGAAATAATTTGTGTGATCTTTGAACCGACCATGAATAAAATCAAGCTCTTTCTATGCGCCCGTATTTATGTGGTAGAGAAAAACCTTTGAAGCCTGAAACTCGTCAGGATATGGTATATGTATCCAGTAAGTTGCTTAAAATAATATAACTGTGTTGCATTTTATAAGTTTCCCCACACCCCTCTAGCCACCATTATGCAACCCCTTCCAAATATTTACCTTAGAAATGAATGGGCTTTTCCAATATTATTGTGCTCAGAGTCGCTAAATTTCCATTCAGCAGACCTAATTCCGCCATCTGCAAAGTTCTAGATTTTATAATACTTATAAGCTGTTTCTAATCTATTTTTACTGCCTTGTTCTGTCCTGAAATGTCAAAGAGTGCAGAATAGGTCTTGGAATTAACATGACAGTTAAGAAACTTGGCAAGGTTTTACAGCAGATTGTGACATTAACAAAATACAAAGGAGAATGGTGAAATTAACATTAATGTATGCTTGCAGACACTATAAAAATCTATATGTCCATGATCAGGGAATTAAAAAATAGGCATGTTTTTAGGGTGATGCTATTAAAGACAGATCTTTACTATGAAAAGAAATTTCCATATGAAAAGCAACTTACTAAAAGTAATGCGGTAATCCCCTCTCTGGAATGAACAACAGGTTTATGGTCCTAGGTCAAGTAGGCATATGGCTGTCTCCGGTTGCCAATTTTTTTTTTCCCTAGGCTTCTTTAATCTGTGATAAAACTGCTTTGAAAGCACTAATAGCGTTTTTTCACAGCTGTGAAGGAGATCATATGATAGATGTACCTAGAAGGGAGATCGTTTGTTTGGATTCACAGATTGAAAAAATAAATCACTTAAGGCCCTCTTTTAATTCCATCATGGGAAGGTTTCAAACAGTGCTATCTGGAGGTATTCATATCTTCTGTCCCTCTCTCTCTCTCCCCCCTCTCTCTCTGTCTCTCTCTCTCTCTCTGTCTCTCTCTCTCTGTCTCTCTCTCTCTGTCTCTCTCCCTCTCTCTCCCTCTCTCTCTCTCTCTCCCTCTCTCTCCCTCTCTCTATCTCTCTCTCCCCCTCCCTCTCCTCTCTCCCTCTTTCTCTCCTCTCTCTCTCTCTCTCCCTCCCTCTCTCCCTCTCTCTCCCTCTCTCTCCGCAGCTGCCAGAATCTGCCTGTCCTGGTTGTGCTTTGGTGATTGTAGTTGTACACATGATAATAAACTTGACCTTGGGCTGCTGTTTCAGGAACGCTCTGTGTTTTAGGAACTTGGAGTCTTGGCAGTTTTTTTTTTTTTTTTGAGTCATGCCAGGATGGTTCCGAGGACAGGGTGGATGTGCAGACTCTGATCCCATCCCTGGGCCCAGACCCTAGCCTCCTTCTTCTGTCTGTGTGATCTCAGGCCAGTTACTTAACCTCTCTGAGACTCAGATGCCTCATCGGTAAATGGGGGAAATAAGAATACTGCCTCGATGGGTAGCTGTCTTAGAACAACATAGATGTATATAAAGCCCCGGTCACATGGTAACTGTGATTTATGCAGTTGTTTTGATTTGGTTTTGATTTGAGACCAAGAGTGGGAAAACTCAGCGAGGGTGGGAGTGGGGGAAGAAAATCCGGGCTTTAAACACGCTCTGCTCCCCGCAGAGTCAGTGCAGCTGGCATCAAAGAGCGTGTTCTGCTATAAAAATCTCTGATCCTATGTGCACTCTGGACACCGCCCAGCTGGGAGCGCTGAGCCCTGGGCGGCCAGCCGAGGCCTTGGGCCCGGCAGCTCTCCCCTTAACCACTCCAGGACTCCACTACCCACCTGTAAACAGGGCACAAGGGTGCCTCCTGGGGGGTCTGTGACAGGAAAGCCTCTTTATCCACAGGAGGCCCTTTGGATCTAAAAAATAAAATCAATTTTTTTTAAAGGAGAAAGTTTAAAGAGCAGTAAGTAATGTGGTGTATTCCAAGGTGTCTTGGGAGACTTTGCCCGCTGCTCTGTGCAGGCCGTGGGGCAGGTCCTGTGGAGATAACTCAGCCCAGCGTTGAGATACACCGTTCTGGGGTCCAGGAGTGCCATTGCTGCCCGCCCACCCCTGCCTGCATAGGCTTGGGGCTCCCCCAGGTGCGGGGGCAGGTCTCCCGAAGGAGATCCTGGCTGTCCAAAGGCTGTATGGCTGGCCCAGGAGGGGACAGGGATGGGCACTGGATAAACTCGGGCCTCACCTGGAGACTTGTTCTTTTGAAGTGTTTACACGTCATGCCAGGCCCGAGGGACCGGGCCAGGTGCTCCTCCAGCTGGGATAAAGGACTCCTGCAAAGCAGGCGAGGGATTGGCAGCCACGTGGAGCCCTTCGGGGTCCGGACTAGGGGGCTTCTGAGCAGCAGGCAGGTTCACATGGGGTCGGAGGGCTGAGGGAAAAGGAGAGGTCATTGGCTGGAGACCGGTGTGCCCGTCTGCAAACACACCACAGACACACGTGTGCAGGTGTGCTTACTGCTCACCTAATGCTTCTCTCCGTGGGCCCGGCCCCTCCCAGCAGCAGGGGCAGGCCTGCCTCCCTCGCCGCTCATAATCTCAGGGACTGACGCCTTAGCTGCTTCTTGTCCTTGATGCCTCGGGTTGCTTGGGCCCCACCTTTTGGGTTCCTTCCTAGATCAGGATATGGCCAGGCTGGACATCTTCCTTCTCCTTCTGGTCCTCTCCTGATCCTCTCCTGGGGACGCTGACACGTTCTGGCTGCTCTTACCTCCTTCCACCAGCAGATGGCAGTCTCTGCATAGCAATGAGGCCCACGTGTCTGTCTAGGCTAAAAATCCAACCTGTTCTGCTCCCTTTGGGCACCCGGCATTCCGAGCCTCAGGGTGGATGTTCTAGGAGCAGCTTGTGTCTTGGGAGGAGCAGAATCCCCAGGAGACCACTCCTGGGGAGACGGCGGAGCCAGAGATGTCTCTGGTCTAGTCCCCTGGCTCAGAGCTGGGGCCTGGGGACGTTTGAATTGCTCCATTTGTTTAAAAACAAAATTGCCCACATTTAAAATTCAAGATATTTAACAGGCTATCTCTGGAAAGGTCAGAAGATGCGGTGGCATCGGACTCATGTTCCTGGGCCACAAGGAACAGACGCTGAGTGCCTTCTGCCCCTCGGGGTGGTCCAGGTGCTCTTGGATTGGCCCACTTCTGTCAGGGCTGTGGCCTGTCCTGTGAGTCCTCTCAGGGTGGCACCTCCTGAGTGACCTCAGGTCAAATTACGCTTGTTCGGGTTTCGCAAGATCCTAATGTCAACGACCGTTCATCGGGCACCTGCTGCGTTCCGGGCCTCCTCAGCACCGGGCACTCCCCACGTTAGTTCATTTATACCTCGGGCAGATGTAATTATCCCCATTTCACAGAAAGGACCGCTGAGGTTCAGAGGTGCTGTGGCCTGCCCCAGGGAACACCAGGCTGTCGGGTGTGGGAGGGCCCTTGGGCTGTGTGAGTTCACCCTCCTCCCTTTCCACCCATGTTTCCTGGCCCCGTGTCCATCAGTCCAGGAGGCCCTGTCCCTACTGAAGGAGCCTGCCAGGAGTGAGGCGGGGGTTTAGGAGACCTCTCCCCCAGGTGACAAAGTGCTCCCGCAGACCTGAATCAAGGTTAACTGAAGTAACTGACAAAGGCTGTGTATAAAACAATGTCAGAAGCCTAGCTTTTAGTTAATTTTATTTTTTAAATAACAAGAAATAAGGTAATCCCAGTTTTCAGGTTCCCAGACTAAGTGAACGCCTACCTGCTCCAGCAGCCTGGAGCGTGTCGGGTTGTCTTAGATGGAGAGTGGGCTGTGAACCCCTACCAGCACATTTATGATGGTGGTAGGAGCGGCAGATGAGAATACTAGAAAGCAGAGCATGCCCCGTGTGCTTGAGTGCTACAGTGTGCTAGGAACTATGTCGTGAGCCTCACATACACTCAATTGTTTTATCCTCAAACTGCTATTAGCCTCATTTCACAAATAAGGAAACATGGGTTCAGAGAGGTTAAGTGACTTGTCAAAGGTCACACAGCTGGTAAGCAGCAGAGTCAGACTTGAAACCACGTCTGCAAAACACCATCATTGTAAGGCATTTTATTTAAATGGGCTTGTAATTTGGGTCTGAAATGACAGCAGTGCTCTTCAGATGTGCTAGCTGCCCTGAGCCATCTGGATTCTCTTGGATTTTAAGGGCAATGTTAGGAAAAAAAATTAATTTAATTCTTTGGTTCATAGTAATGGTCTTGGCCACATTTTCTCCCCCTCCAAGGAACAGTTTTTGCAAAATTTGGATGTTTGCCCTAGAGTTTCTCTTCGCTGTTTGGCTGTGCACCCCGAGAGGGCCGGTTCTTGGTCTTGACTTGAAGGTCTAAGAAGTGTTTCTTTAGTAGACTCTCCTGCTTACAGGACGGTTCCAACACCCTGAGCCAATGATGGGTCTCTTCTAGACTTTTCTCCCCAACGCACTGCACACCGCTGGCCCAAGCCAGGCTACAGCCATGTCTCGGTGCATGTGGGATGGGGGGCGCCTCCCGAGTGTAGCCCTGAGGCTTCCATCCAGGACCCTGGGGTCCAGGTGGGAGTCATTGCAGCCCCAGAAAGCTCTGGGGAAAGGCGACACTTCAGCCGGGCCCCAGTTCAGATGGGTCAGCCCAGTTCCTTGCTTTAGGCTTGACCTAGATCTGTGTGGGGTCTGAGGCCTGCCCCAGCCTCCATCCGGCCTCTTACTGCTCAGAGGCCATGTGTGTCCCTTCTCTGCGGTGGAATCAGAGCTGCCCCCTCCTCCCTGGCTGTGAGGGAGCAGCATGAGAGGGGCCCGGTTCCCGGCCTGGTGAGAAAGCCTTCAGCTGCTGCTCTCACAGGGCTGTGAGCATGCCCGCCCGGCCCACCTCCTCAGCCCCGCTCACTTTCCTCGGGGACTCCCTGTGTGCCCGGGCCTTGCTGGGGCACAGTGCAAGATATCTGATGACCTTCCCTTCCATTAGGAAATAGATCCCACACCTTGAACGTCCAGAAGAAGAAGCCAGGCCCCTTGGGAACAGGCCCCGGCCGCCAGCCCACCTCGGGGAGTGTGGGCTCTGTGTGGGCAGCCGGAGCAGGTGGCTTTGGGGGTCCTCACGTGCTGGGGCATCATTCCTATGTATTCCGTGGAGTTATCAATGGGGCAGGCCTGCGGTTTCCGAGAGGCCTGCTCCGTCATTCCTGGGTTGGGGTTGGGCATGGCAGAAGCAGGGCTCAGGCTGTCACTTGGGTGTGATGCACAAGCTGGCGGGAGCAAGCTTCTGATTTTGGAGAGAACTATGAGCGGTTTTGGTAAATGTCTCTTGTCCCATCAGTTCCCCCCACTTCTGTTCCTCACTCGCTCCCCCAGACTGGGCATCTGGCAAGCTGAGCTGTGCCGACGTGTTCCAAGGACCCCTGGAGACAGCTGACAGCTCGGAGTCCCCCGCCCGAGGGAGGGGCCGCCCACACCCCCTGCTCTCTCGGGGCAGCTGCCTGTCCACCGTCAGCGCTCCCGAGGACTCAGTCTCAGTGTCCAGCCTGGCTGAAGAAAGAAGGGACAGGTCCCCTGGAGAGTCTGGGGCTGCAGGCCACTTGCCCTGGCAGGCGGGGACTTCCAGAAGACCTCTGGCTCTCCCAGTTCGAGGACCTGGTGCTGGGAATCCCAGGTGGCCACAAGAGGGCGCCCGAGACCCACCGAAGGCATGGCTCCCTCAGAAACCTGGAAGATTGCTCTGTGGGGGCGGGGAGGTGGGGGTTGTGAGGGGTGGGTGGGTTCAGCTAACAAGCGTCCTCACTCACCATCACTGGGGTGTTGGGAAAACATACGGGGCTACAATTGTCCTTACTCTTGGAAGAGATTAAAGGAGAAAAGACCTCAGGTTGATCACTTTGTTCAATCACGTTTTCACCAAGATGAGGTGCCTTTACGGAGGGTCTGCTGTGTGCAGATTTGCGGGTATGATGTGGGCAGAGCTGTTCCTCCCTCTCACAGGAGGCAGGAGAACAGGGTGACGAGAGTGCGGAGCCCAGCCCCACACCACGCCTGGCCCACATCTACCCCAACCTGCATCCCTTCCTCTGCTCACTTTCCTCAGATGGAAAAGGGCTCAGACGCAAGGCACCCTCACCTGGGGCCTGGCCTGGACGGAGTGCCCCGGCGTGGGAGCCTGGACCCACGGCTGGAGCCCATCTCCGGCCCTGGGAGCCTCCCAACAAGGATAAAGGGCTTTTCAGGTTGAGGCTTTTCAGGTGAGGTTCCAGGAGCGGCGGGGTGGAGCTGCCTGGGTTCCAGTCCTGGTCGCACTCGCTGTGTGTCCTTGGAAAGCTCCTGCATGCCTCTGGGCTGTGCCGTTCTGCCTGTGAAATTGGTACGATGGCAGCGACTGCTCCTGCCTAGGACAGGCACGCAGCTGCAGCGAGGAAATCCGAGCAGAGAGGGCTCCTGGCCTGACGCCTGGCGAGGAGCGAGGACTTCTCAACAGGGGCTATTATTACTGACGCGTTGTTGTTATATCCTAGGGCCCGCCAGGTGAGAATGTGGGAGACTCCAGGAGACTGGTGGTTGTTCATGATGAGATCAAAGGAGAGTTCTGTTTTATTGGGGGAGCATCCTCAGGGCTCGGCCTGTGGAGCCAGGCCCCAGGAGACCTTTCTGGTGTGGCCCCTGGCTCAGCAGTGTCCCCGTGGCAGGTATTCGGGGTCCAGCCCCTCCAGCAGGTGGGCTCGTGGAGGTAGTGTCTGCCCGTCTTGCTGTGTCCCCGAGGCTGCACCCAGTGCTGGCGCACGGCCGCACATTCCTGGGTCCTCATTTCACAGCCAAATCCTGCTCCTTTGCCCTCCTCTCTTCTCCCCCATCAGGTCCTGCCTCCCCTGGGCCCGCCTCAGACCTCCCTCCCTGAAACACCTTCCCTCACACTCACCCGCTCACTCGGTCACTCGTCTGCTCCGCAGTCACTCACGCACATGCATGTCACCATGGCAGATCACCGTCCCTGTCCTCAGGGAGATGGCATGTGCAGGCGGTGTGAGTGTGTGACAGGTGTCCCCCTGATGTGCTCAGGCCTGGGACTGCGGAGGGGGTCAGGGAGCTTCCTGAAGGAAGTGCCAATCCGAGTTCTGGGGGGATAAGCGAGGTGACAGTGAGGAGACGGAGGGCCCCCAGCTGAGGGCGCAGCCTGCAGGGATCGGCACGGCTGAGGGCTGCCCAGTACGTCCTGGAGCTGACATGTGAGGGAGGTTTAGTGGGTGGAGGCAGGGACAGGGCTCTGGGCTGGAGAGAGACAGAGGCCAGGGTATGGACACCTTGTCAACCCCAAAGAGATGGTGGTGGCCTTGTCTGAGGGGCTCTGGGCTGTAGAGGGGTAGGCAGGGATAGTAGGGGAGGGGGAGAATGGGGCAGGGCGGAGGTCCCAAGCATAGAGAGGACCTGGCCTTCAGCTGGAGGGAGGTGGCTTGTCCTCGGTGACCAGAGATAAGGAGGAGGTGGGCTGTGTCTACCTCACATTTGCAGCACCTGCGTGGCCTCAGGAAGCACTAAGTGTAAATAGACTTGAGCAGACATTGGCTGCAGTGATGAACAAAGAGCTCAGAGCGTCCTTCCGGGCCCAGTGCAGCAGGAGGACCCCCCAGGTTCTGAGGGCAGCAGGGCTGCCTTCCAGGCACCAGACTGCCTGCCCATAATCCATGCAGAAGTTCCCACGTCAGCGGGGCTCTGAGGACTGGAGTCTGTTGGCCCCTGGGAACCCTCCCCACCCAGCCAAGGCCCTGCCACCCATGGGGGCCGCCCTGGTCTTCACTTGGGTCAAGAATATTTTATTTCGATCAAGACTAATTACACCGCCAGAGAAACTGAACCCAGACAGGGGAGTAATTTCCCTTTCTTCTGCAACTAGAAGTTCTGATGAGTGATCACCAGGGGGCGCCACCTCCAGGGGTGTCTGTGTGTCCGGAGAGGCCACGACTCCCCTGAAGACAGAGACTCATGTGACTATACCCCCGGGCTCTCTAGGGCTGCCCCTGCCAAGTTCTGTCCCTGACATTCCCGAGTTGCACCCCCAAATGTAATATTTATGCAATAATACGCATGTTTGAAGGAGTACAATTCATGAATATATGAACTAGGCACTAAAGGAGTTTTGAGGTCTGGCCTGGCCATCAGATTAGATTGGGGGCATTCACTCTACAGAAAAGTGCGTTTTAAAGTTCGCACGGGAAACAGGATCGAAGCTGGGAGACACAGGCCCCCCACCCGCCACTCCTCCTTATTCGTCATGATGTTTTAGTTCAGGGTTCGCTCAGTTCCCAGCTTAGGAGAGAGCCCTGGAGGCTGATGAGAAGCCTTGGTTTGAAAAGAAACAAACAAGCAAACAAATAAAACCAGCCTCCACTTACTCCTCCTGTGACCTTCGTCCTTTGCCTGGATTCGTGCCGAATCAGACGCTGAGACAAGGATTTGGGTGAAGATGATTTTTCTGGAGATCCCACAAGGCGAGGTGGGGACATGAGACAGGAAAGGGAGGAGCCAAGACAGGTGCATTTTGGAGCAGTTTCTGCTGTGGAAGGTGGGGTCTCAGTCCTGTTGGGGACCCTCCCAGGACCCACATGGGGCGTGCCCCTGGGCTGTCCCATTGAAGCCCGTGGAAGCTAGGCATTTATAAACCAGCTGCCATCCTTGTTTGGTTGAGGGAACACCCTGGTGCATCCATCCAATGGGATCCCGTGGCTGGAGAGCTGCCTCAGACCCTAGTAGCCTTTGGCATATGTGGGAACAGTCTGCAGGGACGGCCCCCCAGTGCCTGTGACACATGGGAGCCTCTGGTGGCACATGGCACCTCTGGAGCCTCAGTTACCTCAACTGCAAAGTCAGCTGTTACTGTCCTCCAGGACCCTTCCAGGATGGTCCAGGACCCTTCCAGGACCGTGCACGTGATAGAAGTGATAAGTGCTGGGCTGGGGCCGGCACATCGGAAGCACTGCCGACATCACATTTCTTTCGTTGCTTTTCTGCGTGATCCTCCTCTTCCCTGACTCAAGCATGCATCTTCCAATTCATTTTCAAATCTCCATTGTCCTCCTTCCAGGATAACTTCAGATATGCCAGACTGGGGTCCTGAACACAACCAAGGTGTACCCTTTTTTTTTTTTGGAGGGACTGGGGATTGAACCCAGGACCTCGTGCATGCAAAGCATGAGCTCTACCACTGAGCGATACCCTCCCCCCAAGGAGTCCTCTTTGCATCTTAGAAGCAGACTCGTGCAGCCTGGTCTCCTAGCCCAGGTCTGCCCAAAGACCCACACATCGGCCACCCGTGCAGCACCCTTGTGCTGGCCGCCCGGCAGATCCAAACTAAAAGTGACGGCTCTTCCCAGTCAGCTTGGTCGCCCTTCCCTCCTCCTGGCCTCTCTGCCCGAGGCTGCTCTGTGCATCTCCTCCAGCTTCTGGGCTCACCCCACCCCACCCCTCACACAGCACTGCCGCCCCAACAGACACCCGTCCTGGTTTCAGGTTCCCACGTTTATGGCTAAAATATTACTGGTGACTGACATGCAGCCCCTTTCTCCTACGTTGTCATTTTATGTTAATTGAATGCTCGTGTTAATCTAATAGAGTTTAGATTTATGTTGGGTTCTGTAGCGCGTCATATTTTAATCAATACACATTCCAACGTTTAGATGGACGGATGAGAAAACCCTCTTCGTCTCTGCACTTGGGTTCCATCAGCTGTCAATAATTCCTAATTTGAATCCTTCAGACAGTCAGATTTATGGGTTGGAGTACATTGCATTCATCACAGAAATTAACTTTTGGGGGAAACGATGTGAAAGGTCACACAGCATCTCGAAGAGGCAGATATTGTGTTTCCGAGATGAAGTGCTCTGAAATATTTATCTAGGAGATGCAGGCTGGCAGGGTGGCAGCGGGAGGTTTTAGGGGCCTGGGGATCTGGGGGTGGAGTTCTGTCTGGGGACGAGGCTCCTTAGTGAGACTTGGCATCACTTGGTCCCGGGAAGAGCCGCTGTCTTGGAGTAGGGCTGGCCTCTGTCCGTGGACCCGGGGATGAAGAGGGCCCGGGCAGAGTGTCAGGCAGAAGTGGATGGCGTTCATGTTGAGTGAAGGATCCTCTTCAGTTTCCCTTTCTCTCATGGAGTTTCTCTGGAATCAGAATCTGGCTTAGGCATGAGCTTGTGACCTGTGAGGAAGGGGGCAGAGTGCTTTGTCAAGCCCCTGGGGGCCACTGGAGCTTTGAAGGGTCACTCCTCAGCGTCAGTGGCTCCCAAATCACTGTCCACCGTTGGGTGAGGGCACCTTCTGGGCACATGCACTCTCGGGTACTTCCTGCTTGTCCTGCGTCCGGGAGGAGAAGTGACTGGAAGCCTCTGGTGCCGTATCTGTGCCTGCAAGAAGAGGTGTGGGCATTTAGAACCAAGGGACAAGGGGACAGGAAGGCACTATCAGAGATGGTCCCCCCCACCGGCCATGCTAAGGGCCCAAGAGGAGATGACAGGTGGCTGTTGGGCACTGGGATGGGCCCCCTGCCCACCTTCCCGCCTTGCCACGCCCCCTCCCCCTCCCCCTGAGAAACTGCAGCAGCTGAAGGTGGCTGGGAGGCTGAGCGTCCGGCGCTCCCTGAGACACAGATAACAGCCCAAAGCCTTGGGGGCTCAGTTTCCCTCCCTGGCCTCCTATTTTATGGCTTTACTTCCTGTAGCATCCATAGGACATTGCCTGTTAAACTTGGAGTCCGTTTGTCCCACCCCTGGGGAGCTGGAGATGCCACTGAGACTCTGAGCACCACCAGATGCCCTGTGCAGACATTTGTGTCAGGATGGCAACTGCTCAGCTCCATTTCTGCGGCGCAGATAGGCCAACCGACTTGTCCTGGAGCCTGCTGTCTCGAGCACTGGAGGTGCAATGAGCCTAAAATCCCCACTGATGGACTCACGGCAGGTTTCTGTTGTCTCACAGACAGCGAGAGGGAAGCCGCTGAGAGGGGCCCAGGGAGACCAGACAGAGCCAGGGCATCTTCTCGGCTGCGTTTTCTGTCTTAGACTTCTGTTTGTTTCCATGTGATTTTCAGCAGCAAAGACGCCAAGTGCCCACCTGAGTTCTGCGTTTCCTGGCTCCCAGAGGAAGGACGGGGCGTGGGCTGGCCTGCCTCATCTAGCTGTCCTGCATGCAAAGGTGGCACACTCAGGGCTGCAGAGATGGCTGCGGGAGCACCTCTCCAGGATGTGGGTGCTCAGCAGTGAGCTCTCACACAGATACATGCTCGCTTTTAAACTCCAGACACTGTAACTGAGCACTTCGGGCCTTCGGAGGTAGTCTGATCGGGCGTTCACAAGAAACAACGTCCTCGTCTCTGCATGAATATGAACTTGAACCTTTGTGCGTGCAGTCTTACGTGGGCTGGCTGAGACTCCATGGCGGTTTGGGGAGATGTAAATAAAGTGGCTTTCTCTCTGAAGGTCCTCTCTTCGCAGCATGTGCCGGGCAATCACACGCCCACCACGAGAGGGGAGCCTTTTCGTTGACAGCATTATTTGGAAACATACTTGTATTTGCAAAAACAAAAATCCATTATAACTCCACCGTTGTTGGAGATTGCGGTTAATAAATGAAGGTAGCACAAAATACGATTTTAAATCAGTTTAATAAAATTAGTCAAGTAGATTTTAAATCATTTTTACAGTTGATTTAACATTTGTGACTGGTTTATAGATTATGATACAGGGATGGTGTTTGCATCTTTGCAATTTTATTCCAATTTAGAAACAGTACAAATATTAATTTTTGCTTCAATAATGGAGCCTTTGAGAATTCAACTTCTCAACACACATTTTATGAAAATGATTTTAATATGATTTTTAATATATTTTTGAGGAGCCTCTTCCAGGAAGCCCTTTTAACAAGGACTGAAATGGAAGTCTCTTCTCAAGAGTGTCTTTTGAGACAAAGAGGAACAGTTTTCAGGGAGCAGGGTTTGTTCTTGGGAGAAACCACGTGATGCTTTTTCTAGAATTCAAGAAAGTTCTGAAGTTTCTAGAAATGGTTTCCAAGGGACTAGGAGCCAATTAAAGTAGACATTGATTTTTACCCAGTGGGTTGCCTTGATTGCTCTGGGGCAGAGAGAAGCTGGGTCTATGGATAAACCAGACAACTGGCCAGTGCTGGAGGAGAGCTGGGCTTCATGGGTCCAGCTCTACCTCACTGCTAACTCGGGACTGTCCACTAGCTTTGTCTTAGTTTAGTAGATGTGATCTCAGTGGCTTGATGACCCATGTGCAGGTGTTATGTTCCTGTCAATTTGGCCCCTCAAAGGCGCCCTGTTGGCTCGTGAGAACGCATGGAGCAAATGGAAGGGCTGCAAGGTCAGGGCATTGTCACTCACCTCCCTGGTTGGGCCACACTCAGCCATCTGGCCGTCCACACCGGGCTGTGGCCATGGCGCCCCCAGCTTAGCGCAATCTGCAGTGGGGTGTGTGTCCTTCCTCTCCAACGTGGGATGTGGCTCCTGGCCTAGCGTCTCAGTGGGAACAGCTTCCCTGGGGGCAGGAGAAGCTGGCAGCACATCGACCTCTCAGGGTCCTATCTAAGCCTGACCCGTGGAAGCTGCAGAGAGAGACGGCTGCACATTTTTTGCCTTGTCTGTGACTGCAGAGGCTGAAACAGCCAACTTGTCCTGTCATTTGTGAATTTTGTCTTCTCTGGCCTCAAGAAACCCTTTTAAAAGTCCCCTAAGGACTTCGGCACACAGCCTGGATCCAAGTCAGTGTCCCTGGGTGGGCTACCCCCTCTGGTTTGGGGGGATTTGGTGAACCCTGAATGGGAGCAAGGGCTCTTGGGGAGGGACTGGGGCACCTGTCTCCTCTGGGCGCAGCACTCACGGGGTGGGATGCCCTAGCAGACACAGGCGGCCTCCAGGGTCGCCCTGAATCACTCAGTTTTCTTCCCTGGGAGCTGAAGAAGCAGAGTTTAGGGACCGCTCCCTGATGTCATGGAGAACGTCAAAAGCTTGAGTGCTCAATGAGAATTTATATTTATGAAACAAAATGTGTCGAGAGGGCTTGAGGTGTGAGATCAGACTGGGAAGGGTCCCCTGAACAGCAGGATGTGGAGCATCTAGAAGGAATCAACAACTAAAGAGCGAAGCCAGGGGGAGATGTCTTCAGGTGCCTTCAGAGAACCTCAGGAGGGCCTACAGCTTCTTCTCCAAAAGGTGGGGCCGGTTTATGGTGATGAGTGGGGGGTGCTGGGATTTGGGGGCGGGCTCAGCTCCAGGGGCTCAGAGACCCTGGCAGGGGTCAGGGAGGCTCATAACCTGCAAAGTTTCCCTCCAGAGACCTCTGCGTTGGCATTGGCAGGAGGCCAGAGAAACTGAAAGGAGAGCTGGTCCAGCCCTTGACTCTGGCCATAGGCTGAGCTGTGTACAAGGTTGAGTGCCCCCATCCCCAATGTCACCCCTCAGAAACGAGCCACCAGGCCCAGCTGAGTGTTCAGTTCGGTCCACAGTGCCAGTGACTGTGGGAACCTGAGACAAGAGGAAACCCAGTGCATTTGAAAGTGCAGGTTCCGAGCAGAGCATCAACTCCAGCCTCTGCCCTGGCTGCTGGGCCCTGGGGAGGCTCTGGGAGGAATCAGCGTGTTCCCAGCCTGACGGAGCTGAGCATCACCTCGAGGGCTTACGATGTACCCTGAATCCCACTGCCTTCCCACGGCGATGCTGAGGCAGAGGGCCTGGGCTCTGCATAGTATCAGGGCTGGGCCACCCCTCCCCACCAGATGATGTTTCTGCCCAGGAGTTGGGAACAGCAAAACCTGGAGGGTGTAACAGGGCCCAGGGTGGCCTGCAGTTCTGCTGTTCTGGATCTTCTGCAGGATTTCTGGGTTCCTTGGTCTCCCCACGGCCTCCCCTGTACCCACACCCCTCCTGCCGAGGGTATATCTTTGCTTTCTGTTCTCCAGTGATCTGTCAATTAATTTTCCATTCAGAAATAAAGGGAGAGGCATGTTGCAGGTAGACAAGTCCCAGGAAACAGCCAGGCTCTTCAGCTCAACCAGCCCAGTGCAGGCAGCTTCTTCCGTGGCATCAGGTGATTGCTCCTTCTGTGCAGAAGACAGGTGTGGGGTGGCAGCCGAGCCCTAAATCCTGCTACCAAGTGGCTGTGGAGGCCGGTCAATGCAGACAGGCTCAGGACTCCCTCTATCTGGGCACCAGTCTGGTTTTTTATTTTTGAAAGTTAATCCGCGAGGTGGATTATCAATAGCTCCTTCCCCTTAAGCGTCGCTCAGTGATAATCTCCGAATGGAGGGCAATTTTGTTCCTGCAGCTGGATTATTGAGGGGAGGCCAAGGGCCAAGGAAAGAGGTGCGCATGGTGGGTGTTCTTGGCAGCAGCAGAAACAAGACCTCTTGGGTGGGCACCGGGAGACCCTTGGAGTGGGTGTGGTGCCAGGAGCAAAGCCCACCTGGTGGCCCGAGGGAGCCTGGGAAACTCAGGGCTGCGAAACTCTCTCAGAAGCTTCTCCAGGACATCTTTGGAGCATCCTTCCTGCACAGAGGGGACTGATGGGGTGTTCCAGCCAGGCTCTGGGTGTTGGCCAGCAGGGGCGGGCCAGGCGGGCGTGGCCAGGTGTCAAGGTCAGGGCTCAGACGCCCCTGCTCAACGGTTCAGTGAGAAGGTTACAGACAGTTGTGTGCCGGCTCCCAGCAGTCTGCAGACCTGGGCGGCTTGGCCCCCGTAGAGCCTCTGAAAGCTTGGAATTGGTAGTTAACATTTAAAACTCAAGGGATTTCACATAAAAATCTACGTTTCTGGCTCCTCTGGAAAATTTAGAGGTATTGCAACCCTCAGCCTGTTTTGCTGCAAGGCAGTGGTCAGCCTGAGCTGGGCGGCTGCGGCTCCTTCAGACGGAGCTGGGGTCTCTGGGGTATCCAGGCCCCCCCACCTCCGGGCTTACATCAGGAGCTGGAGTTACTTGCTTGGTGCACAGGCGGGCGAGTTTCTGGCCCTGGGCTTGGTTTACCCTAGGGGCCCATCTCCACGGTGCATTCTGGAGAAGGCCTAGGCCCCTGCAGGAGGCAGGGAGGGGCAGGGGCACAGGCTGGGGTGGATGGCATGGCTGAAGAGGGGCGGGGCTGAACAGTGCAAACACTGACGTGTCTGGAGGATGGGGACCATCCTGACTCCTCTCTGTCATAACAGGAACAAGGAAGGGAGAGGCTGGGGACCATGCATGGAGTCTGCCCTCCCCTCACTTGTCCAGGCTACAACTGTCATCTTACAAGTGTTGTGGAACACCTGGCAGGTGTGCCCCCCCACCTGCACTCCACCAAGCACACCCTCACCCCCCACCCCTTCTGTATATTTCCCAAGCTCTGCAACAACCCTGGCTGGCTTTTCTGCACCCGGGATCTCGATCTGGGATCCTTTGTAGGTATGGAATACCTATTTTTGAGACTGAGACCTGTGGAGAGGGTCACTGCTCAGTCTGACCTGGGGAAAGTCACATAGAAGGGTCTTGACTGACCAGGCTTTGGGCAGACCTGTGCATCCAGCCTGTGCGCAGTGAAAGTGTGAGAAACAGGCAGCTGTGACACAGCGTGTGTGCCACATAGTGGAGGAAGAAGGAGCATGGTGGGCTGAGATGCACCAGAGAGGGCTTCCCGGAGGAAGAAGCATCTGAGCTGGCAAGGTGAGGGCATCCCCAGCAGAAAGTGCAGTGGAAGGGAGAGCTCTTGGAACAAAGTAGCACAAATCCTTCCTTGCCGTCCCTGACCTGCTTTTGCTGGGAGGCTGGCCTGGAAGTACCTTGGGGCCAAAGGGCCCTTTCTCCCAGCCCTTAGGGCAGCACCCGACCCGGCCCAGCGGATACCAGTGCTGTCGGATGCTTTTTTCTACTTTTCTCGCCTGTTGTCCTAATCTGGAAGGATTCCAGGAAGCCGGCCTGCAGCCTGGTTTACAAGGCAGGAGACTGGTGCAAACCAGCCTCATTTGATGGGTCCTAATTACTCAGGAGCGGAGTGGCTGGAGTCCTCCTGTCCGTTTCCACACTCTGGTCTCTGGGTACCACCCCACCCCCTACTGTAGCATCTCCACCATGTGATAGAGAACGGCACCTCTGGAGGCCGCGATGGTGTCAGCCCAGCCAACGTGGGATACAACAGACGCTAATTGTGTCCCCAAGGAGGTTCCCTGTAGTTGGGGTCACTCCACTGTGTCTTTCCTAAGTGATTTGTGCATAATCGACAGTGCAAAAGGGAAGGGAGAAGGTAGGGCCGTCTCAGCAAGGCGGGAGGGAGGGGAGGGAGGCCTTGGCTGCAGGAAGGGGACACAGGGAGGGGGCTCCAGGGCCCCAGGGCAGGAAAGCTCCTCTTCAAATCCCCCAAAATGCTGGTCTCACCTTGACTCTGAACCCCAACTCCTGAGCCCAAGTTCTGGGCAGCCTGCAACCAAACCCACTGTGTGCTGAGGACGTGAGGACAGGTGTGCACCTCTCCAAGGTGGGAGCGATGTATTAAGAGGGATTATGAGCTGTACGATCGAAACTGATTTCTCTCCCAAAATATACATTCGTGCTGGTTGTACGCACACGCAAAGCACAGTGTAATTCACACAGGCAAGCAAACCAGCTCCATCTAGACTCTTGGTAAACGACCAGCTCTCAGACTGAAGCTGGCAGAGGGATACAATGCAGACATGACACCCATTTCTCTGGAAAGACGCCCTCCCCACCCCCACCCCCAGGGGCAGACGTGCCAATTGGGCGTAACGTTAAGTAACGCTGGCAGGGGGCACCTGGGGTCCCTCCCGGCACCGCTTCTGGAGTCTGCAAAGATGGTGTCTTTCTTCCTTGCTCTTGCTCTTTGCCTCCCCTCGGCCCGGAGAGGAGGAACGGCTTGGGCAATAGGGGCGGTGGTCCCCTCCTTCCCTCCCGCCGCCATCCGGGCAGCACCTCCAGCCTCTGAGATGCCCTGTCTCCAGGAGTTGAAAGAATCACCTGTCTCTTTCTGGCACCAACACCCTCCTGAATGCCATGAGAAACTGGTGACCTTCACTCTGGTCTCCATGACGACAAGATGGTATATGTTTAATTAGTTCAGGCTTATTTTAGGACCAATTTTCTTTTATTTTAGGGCAATGCGAGCTATGATAACTGTAAGCATGTTTACGAGGCGCGCGAGGCTTAGCTGAAATGTGCCAACAATTCTAGTCAAACAGATGGTGACCCCTGATTCAACTTGCCCTCTCATTCAATTATTCAGCTGTATTTAATTTTCCTCCGGGTGACTCACATGCCATGCTGCCATCTCTCCTCTAGGTGGCAGAAAAGACCACCTTTATGGCAGCAATAAAAGGTTGAAAGCCAGGTCTCGGGGAATTTTCCCAACCGGCCTTGGCTGCAGGGGAGGATAATGAATTTCAGCATTGGAACAATAGTTTCTGCCTAATATCAAATGATGTGAAGGGGTGGAAAAGAATTGGGTCAAATTGTATGTGATTTGGCCACGAGCTCTAAGTAATCTCCATTCTAATAAGAAATTTGAAAGACCTTCCAGGCTTAATATCCTCCCAAATAATTTGTTTGGAGTTCAAGGAGTATTGCAGTGTTAGAGCCATTTTTATAATTGTGGAAATGTTCTGTTTTCATTTTGGAAACCTCTGCTATTTAATTTTTAGTGGCTGCCAGCCCACCTAGTCTGGGATTAGGAGGGGAAGATGAGCTGACTTTCTGCTCGCCACCCCCAACCCCGACCCCCATGCTTTCCACCCTACTTTTATGCAGTCAATGCTCAGCATCCGAAGTTGAAAGCTGGGTGTCCCCTAAAAAGGCGAATGGAATTGCTCACTAAATGTCTTTGTAAAGGCACGACCTTTCTAATGAAGGAACCCAAGAAGTATGTGGTCATCACCCGTGGTCACCACACACTGGAATTTTCAGAACCTTTGGAATATGAAACAGTCTATTCAGTTAGCCCTACTCCACTCCGTCCCCCTCCCCAGCTCCTCAAACAGGAGGGGCTGCACCTCGGACACACTGGACTCGTTTCCTATCAGTGGACATGGCTGGGGTAATTAGAGCAACATGGAATTCACACTTTTATTCATGCCTTGTTCAACTTAAGAATTCATACCTTTAACACTGCTTTTTTTTTTTTTTGATTCATTGAAACAAGCTCATAAAATATTACCTATATATTTCCCCCCTGAGAGTATCTCACTTTAGAAATCCTCTAGGAACATTGTATCTCTTCTCTGTCCTGCGTTTGATCAAACCACAAATAAAAGAACCATGTGTCCAACCAAAACCAAGCGGCATCCACATGTGCATGAGAGTGTCGATGCAGAGACTGCTTCCAAAGACAATAAATCGAATTTCCATGGATTAATGGGAGAGGTTTCCGGAGGTAGGTTCATTCCACCTGAAAATGCTCAGTTCTCGTTTCTGCTTAAGGGCAAAATCCTGGCGATGGAGAGGTTAAAACCCTGTGCGGGGGCTGTATTCCTGGAACTTCATTCTGAAAGGCTTGGCTTTGGCTTGCTTTCAGGCTTGATTTTATCCCGCCAGGGTTGGTTCAGTCGTCTCACATTAAAGGTCTGCATGTAAACCAGGAAATCTTTAGTCCAGGCAAGGGAGAGGGCTGTTGCGCTTCACAGGATGACTTCATAGGGGCGGATGGATGCGAGCGAAGAGCCGAGACCTGACCCCGCTGCCCAGCCTGGTGGCCTCACCCAGCCTCGGAGGGCAGGCACAGCCGCACCCTGTTTATTGTCTGGGACACTCGCTTAGCCCTGAGGGGCCATTTATGGTTACGGTGCCCCTTCCAGGGGGTTAAGTGGAGGGGGGGTGGGCTCTCAATTACAGCTGCTCAGGCCACACAAATTGACTCTGTCTGACACCTTTGCCCTGTGATTCGCCTGCCCGATTGGGCTTGTCACCGACTGGGGTTGTATTCCCAGAACCCATTTATACTTGGTACTGTTATAACAGTGGGGGGCGGGGGTGCTTCTCAGAAAGAACTGGGTAGAGCACCCGAGGGTGATGAGCGCACCCCACGTGATGCCCCGGGGTCACTGGGTTCCCTGCTCTGAGGTTAGGCGCTCATCTCTGTGTCCCAGGCTTGACCCCCTGCCCCTTCCCCAGGGATGAAAGGACGGCAAGATGGTACTTTGGAACGAGCCTTTTAGATGTGCCATCACCTGCCTTCATGGTCGCCCTGTCTGAGCTGCTATAGATGCCAGCTGGGTAGAGAAGCCTAGACATCTGGGGGCTCTGATGACCAGGGAGTGTTTCTGTTTGTGTGTGTCTGGTGTGTAGGCACAGGCTCGTCTACACAGGAATCCCTGCTGATTTGTAGGGAAATCAAACTCTAGGATCCCCAGCCGGCTTGCAAATGGCACTTACAGCAGCCTGGAGGCCACATCAAGGTAGAGGGGAAAGGGAGGGCTGCCTGGAGGGGCGGAAGGAAGGCAGGGGACACATGTCATAGGCGAGTTAGGTTTAAAAAAATAAATCCTGAGAAAAGATCACGGTTTCCCTGGACCTCCAGCTCCAGTGTGGGATCTGTCCATATTGCATGCTCAGTCACGACGGTATTGTAGGTGAAGGCCCTGAGCAGCTTAGCAAAGGGAGGGGGGACGTGGCCCCAGCAGCACCGCCTGGACCTCCATCCCCGGCTGGGGCCCCGTCTCCCGCCACCTGCCCCGCAGGCCTGCCATTTTGCTGAGCTCCCAAGTTACTCTGCCGCCCACAACATCATTTGTTTTTCTTTGTTCGGAAGACATGCTACATGAGCATTTGTGTGAGGCCATCTGTATCTTTACAAGGAAATAATGGGGCAGGTAGAGAATGCTGGTGGTTTGGGACCCTGGTCCGTGGCCATGCTCCTGCCTGATGAGGCAAAGGCCAGAGAAAGTTCCTCCTCGGTGGGACTCGGAATCCGTCGTCCACTGGGGCAGGGTCCTCCCAAGCCCCCTCCCCTCCCCTCCGGTCCTGCCTCTGCCTCCCCCCTGCCGGCTCTTTCCCCAGCTCCCACTCCTCGTGTGCCCAGTCCTGAGAGGGTCCTTGGGAGTGGGAGCTGTCCCCAGCCAGCCCTTGTGCAGCAGCAAGCCACCCCCCAGCTCCCAGGGACTGCACCCCCCACCGACTTTCTTTTTTTTTTTTTTTGGAAAGGGCCAACTCTTTTTTTCCTGAAGGTGGCAGTGAAAGAGAAAAAATGACCCCCTTTGAAGATTTAGGAATTTTATCACAAAACAGATGGAACGCGTGCATCCCCCGTTGTCCCCGTGCGCCCAGGGGCGCTGACGGTGGCAACCAGAGCCCCACAAAGTGATGTTCACCTGGGCTGGCTGCCCCCTCTCCCCTCTGACTCCCTCGCAGAGATAATTGAGGATCATAATGCTGGGGAGGGAGCGCGGCTCGGGGCTGTCAGGTACCTGCGCGTCTTCATGTCATCCGTCAGCATTGAGCCCCTCTGTCATCTCTCCTCAGCCTTCAGCGTCCTGCTCCCTCCTCGTGTTCATTATCTCGGCTCTCAGACCGGCCCTCCCCCCGCTCCCCCCATCCAGTAAATGCATCTTTGTGCAACTCTCAGTCTCCGATTATGAATCGATGATCATGTGGTATAAGAGAGATAGATGGCTTTTAGTTCCATCTTGTCTCCCCTAATTGTAAAATATTAGTTACATTACACTGTGTCTTTTGATTAATGGAACTTATTTGGAGTAGCCAATCCCAGCCCTCCCCCTCCTAAAGTCCTCCACTGACTTTTGAGAATTGAGTGATTTCACTTAAAGCAGACAAATAGGCCCTTCAGCGAGGAGATAGTGAGGCTGTGATACTGTGGGCAAGACAGGCTCCCCACACCGAGCTGCGTGCCGGGGAGAGGCTTCCACCGGCCGGCCGGCCGGGCGAGCCCTGGGCTGCTGGTACCTGCCTGCCAGGGCAAGTGCCTTCCCTTCCTTATTTCACCCCCTCATGTTGGCAAACCGAGCCCATCTTGCTGACTCGCAAAACAGGATGTGAAACAAGATTGAATTAAAATTAAATAAATTGCAGATTGCCACATTCCCACCCCCACCCCCACCCCCAGCTTGCGAGGAAGCCAGTCAAAGCTGAACTTGGATGAATTTGAGCTCTCGCTGGCCGGCTCCCTTCTCCACGTGCAGGGCAGGGCGGCCAGGAGCGTTTGTCAGCCCACAGCTGACACCGGGAGACGTTTGTCCTTTAACGCAGAATTTGGCATTATTTACTTAAATATGTCTGTGGATAAAGTCCTTGTCATACAAAAGGGAAGTCGGTGGCTAAATCTCTTCTTATAAATAATCATTGTCTACCTTCCAGTGTAAATTCAAGGACAGGTTCACTTTCAACCTATCAGCTCAATTAAAAAGGTCTATTTACCGTCGATGCATATAATGTCTATATCTCCGGGAAGTAGGAAGACAGACTTCATAAACAAACTATCAGAAAAAGACAGCACAGATTAGGAATTCTGGACTGCGTTTTGATAGGGACGCTTTCAGGACACATGCTGTATAGAATACATGCAAATATTTATACCTATTTTTGTAGGATATGCTCAGTATTTTATTCTGACCTTTGGATTTTTGTTTTTACTTTTATTTGCATGATTCTTGTAGACACTGCCTATTATGTATTTTCTGGGGACATGCTATTTCATTTAATGTACTGGAGGCAGAAGATTGATTTTATTATGTGTATAGGAAGCTGGTAATGTTTTACTTTATTTATTTATTTTTTTGAGAGCATAACAATGTGTTTATGGCTGCCAGGAAAAGTGAAGGAAGCAAAACAACCAAGCCCAAGTGTAAAATTCGTCCTGAGGACTCGATGCCCAGAAACATGTAGATTACAGATGGGGTGGGCTGAGCCCAGGCCACTCCAGCCGCCACTTGCCTCCCGTGCCCGTCCGGGGGTGGGGGGGAGGCGGGGGGATCCCTGCAGGTGTCTGGAAGAGCCCACGCCTGCTCTGGGTTCGTAACTCAGGTACCCCAAGTGCCTGCTCCTATCACCCGAGCCTAGGTTTCAGATTTTATTTATTTCATTTTTTTTGTGTGCTTTGCTTTGAGTCCTTGTTCTGGGGAAAGTGTGTGCGCTTGAGGACTCTTTGTTCTGGGTATCAAGGGACTTTTTTTTAAATGTCAGCTGAGTTTGGGCTGCTGTGTCTAGCACACCTCCTTAGGGCTTCGCATGTACTTTTCCCAAATTTTCATTAGCAGCAACACTCAGTTATGCACATCCACCGTATTCCAAGGGTATTTTATAGAATATTCTTACTACAGCATGTGAATGCATATTGACAATTGTTGGCACTTTTATATATTCCACGATACACTTTTATCTGTTATGGGTCCATAATACCAAATGTGTAGTAAAAAGCTGTATCAAAAGGCAGTTATCCCACATGCATAAAATGCTCTTACTGGGTCTCTTTAATTTTCTTACTACAGCTTCTGAAACCCCTACTTCATCCTGATAGACTTCAATATTGCATTTAGGTGAAGTTCGTGCCCAAGAGGGAGTGACGGTGTTTCCAGGGCCAGCGGCAGCTGTGGTGCTTGGCTAGGGAACCCCCTGCGTCAGGGCTAAGATCAGGGCATGAGATGCTGCACACAGCCCTGGCCGCCCCCGCCCTTGCCACCTTCTGCTGGTGTCGCCCCCAGGGGACGCCTGTTGGAGAGAAGGCAGGCAGAACCTTCAGGGACCCAGGTTCTGTGCAGGAGCAGCGGCAGCCGACGTTTCCAGTTATAGTGGCGGGCACTGTTGCTGCTCCCACGCCAGGCACCGTGCTAAACTCTGCACAGGTGTTACTGTGGTGGACCCTGCCATCCTCTGATGCAAGGGGCTCAAATGGAGCCCCTCTGACAGGTGGAGAATCAGGGGCTTGGAGATGTACCGGAGGTTGTTCAAGGCCAGGCAGATGTTAGGTGCTGGAGTCAGGCTGCCCGCCTCCAAAACCGTGTTCCTCGACCCTGTCTGTGTGTGCTTGGAATAAGTCTGGGCTTTAACCGACTGCTCGGTATCGTCCTGTCATTTTGAAGTTTCAGTGAGATGCTGATCCCTGTACAATCCCTGACACGTAGGAAGAGCTGAGATAACCCAGGACACGTGTGTCGGGGGTGGTGCCTGTGAGAGGCAAACTTATCTCTCTCCAAACAGAAACCGTTTCCTTTAGGGGACCCTCATTTCTTCCTTCCCTTTTTGGTTTTTTGAATCATTTTGGAGTGGAGTTCGGAAGTTCAGTCTTTGGGGCAGGGTTTTGGATTGGTTGTGGTTATTGTTGTGACGGCGTGGTTGTCAGACAGGAAACAAAAATTTGAAGATTTCCTCTAAAAGAAAGACAGCTAGGGTCTCAGGGACGGTGAGTGGACGGGCTGCGTTTGAAGTGACCAGCAGGAGCTGGGGTCCTCTGCAGCTCCTGACCTCCTGATGCGGCTTCCCCTATGTGTCACATGGAAAGGTGTGTGTAGAAGTTCTCAGGCAACTACAAGGTGTGACACACGTGTAAGAGGAAATGACTGCAGTGATGGTGAAAAGGAAAGGTAAATGTGCTTCAAGAGGCAGAATTAGGGTTTGCGGCCAGATCCAGCAAGTGAAAATTTCAATGTAGCTTGTCGTTCGGCATAATGTATTTAAAAAAAAATAAAATAAACATCTGGTTGTTTGAATGCAAGTGAGATTCCCCTGCTCCCTTCCCTGAACCCCACCCCCCGCTAATTTAAGCCAAGCTGTGTGTGTAAACAGTCTTAACTGGTATCAGGTTAGGGGAGTCTGGGAAACGAGCTACAATTCAGAACCTGGGATGGACATCTTGAGACGTCTCCAGAAATCTGCTGTATTTGCTGAGCACCTACTGTGTGCACAGCTTTGTCAGGGATGGGTTGGAATAAGTCTGGGCTACTGTCCTTGGGGAGTGTCTGGCTGTGGGAGACTGTCCCAATGCCGGCCCAGTCCTGCCATGGGAGGGGAGACAGGGCCCGCTGGGGCGGGCAGGGGGCTCCAGGGAGGAAGCGCAGGGGAAGGGACTGGGACCGGATAATTAAGCTCACGGTGAATTTGGTAATGAAACCTCAATTCGTTGCCATTCAGTTTCAGTCTCCTTTTCTGTAGGACGACGTAACTATTTTGAGACTCAGGAAAGAAATGCTTCAGTTTGGAAAGTAAATGTTTGTCTGGTTGTTTATTAATAAACATGTAAACTATTCCATCGGCTGCTCTGGCACCAAGCTGCTGCCTCTCGTTATCACCCTTAGAGCAGGACCTTGGGGTTCTTGGGTGGTTCAGGGAAGGGGGGCTCTGGAGTCGGACCACCGGTATCAAACACAAGTGGTCGCCCCGCTCCCTGCTTCACCTGGGCGCACTACTGACTGTCTTTACCCCTTGGTTTCTGCACTTGTGAAATAGGAGGACCTACTCACTGGGCTCAGTGAGGACTGTTCAGATGCTTTGATAAAACCTGTGAGCGTAAGTGGCCACAGGCTCACAACAAGGGCGAGGAGTCTCTGATAAAAACGCACCTGCTACAGACAAAAATCTGTGCTTTTTTCTTTTGGTGACATGTGGTCCTTCTTTCTCTTCCATTTTAGTAAAATCACTTTAGAAGGAACTTTGCATAGCATGAGTAAAGGTATTTATTGGCTCATTATTTTGAGTAGTTTACGGCCTGGGGTCAGCATGGCTGCTCCTAACAGTCTGAGCAAGGAAAGGCACCAGAACATGTTTTCAGGGGAGCAGATTGCTGGAGGCGGGGAGGCTGATCCATTTGTGTGTAACTCAAACTCCTCCTGGACAACGTCCCCAATATCTTCCCAAAGCAAACCAAGCAGCTGACCTGTCAGCTGGAGACCACCTCTCCCTTCCTGGTGGCCACACGTGAAAGGAGACAGACTTTGCATCTGGGCCAGTTGTCCCAAAAGGTCTGTGGCCGGGGGTGAGTCTGCCCCTGCCCGGATCCCGGGCTATGAGTATTAAGGAAGATCCTGACAATAAAAATCTTCTTGTCGCTGAGACGTTCCTCAACTGTTAGCAATCAGTTTGGGGGTGGGGGGCGAGGGGGGTGGGAAATACCAAAGGACATCAAAGAGGGTCTCACTCCCAGACTCTGCTCTGTTTCAAGGCTCTGTAATTTGGAAAGGTTGTGCGCTCAATAATTTGTGAGCCTCCAAACACGCAGGTTATTGTTTGTGGACAGATGGTGTATCGCGTTTTATCGCTTTTCCTTCTGTGGGTCCTCATATGTGGGACTGATGTGCGTTCTGAAGTCTTTGTCTCCTTGCTAAAATCTCTAATCTGAAACAGGCAATCAAGCACCGAGGCAGGGCTTCAAGAAGGCATAATCAGAGTTTTAAAAGCAAAGGGGAGGGGGAAAGCCAGAGATATAAGTGCAGTTCTGAGGTAGCTGTGTGTGCAGAGAACACGAGAGGTTATTCGGGAATTAAAAGTGGACAAATGAAAGGGATTCCTCCGCGCAGAGGGCGAGGGAAAGCCAGGCAGCAGGGCAGGCACCGGGATGTGCCCAGCGGGGCCGAGCCCCCCACCTTCCCCGGGAGACTGGGAGACGGCGGCGGGGGTCTTTGTCTCCGCAGCCAGTGTGGCAGGGCCGGGGAGGCCCCACCGTGGAGCTGTGGCCGCCCTTAAGAGTTAAATCATGTTGATGTACAGGAAGGAAATGAAATAGACGAACTCGCTCCTCTTTTCTTCCTACGGATTTTTCTTTTTTATTCTGAAGATAGAATTACTGTTTGTAAGCATCTGAAAGTCATTAGAGGCCCTGCAGTCTGTCAGGTGCCGACGCAAGAAACTGCTGAAACCAAACGGGTGCCTGCACCGAGGGCTGGGAATTTGTCATGTGCTGATGAGCAGTTATAATAATATATGAGCAAATCACAAGCATTCTGCAAATTAATCAAATTTTTTTTCCCCTTCTCCCTTGTCTCTGGGAGAGTGGCTTTGCAGGCAGACGTAGGTGAAGCCACGCTACTCACAGATGGTCGCTCTGGCATCAGATGGAATTTATATAACAGTAATTCTGATTTCCTGCCAAAGTAGCAGTGAACACACCAGGGAGATTGTAGAAGGCGAGTCATGTGGTTTTGCTGAGGTTGTTGTGGGAAGTTTAAGGGGGGAAATCTCAAATTTTCCTCTTTGCCTGAAGGGCCAGAAACGGAACGCCGTTCTGCCACGGGCGAAATCCGTCACATCTTTTCTTGTGACTTGTGCCGAAAGAGTGCTTCGCAGCTGTTGGGACTGCTGGCGGTGACAGAGCCCCTGACTCCTGATCCTGGCCCGCTCCTTACAAGCTGGGGAGGGAGAGACGGGCTGGGAGGCTGGGAAGGGGGCCGCACCCACCGCGGGCTGGGCTGGGCGGGGGCAGGGCTGACTCACTCACCCTCCCGCTCCCCTGTGGCGTTGCTAAACCCACAAGGGTTTTTCTTTTCAAGTGTTTTATTAAATGAAGAGTCTAACAACCCTCACTTTAATTACACACGGGCTCCGTGTATAATTCCTCTGGATTTATTCAAGTAGTTGAAAACGATGGTGCCGGTGATTAAACTGATCGTCTCAGTTTAGCAGCTCAGAAACCTGGGAGCGGGTTGGTGTGTCAGTGTGTGGTGTGGGTGGGGGCCCTGCATCCCAGGAGGGCCCCCCCACCTCCCGCCCTCGAGCTGACACCCTCTTCCCCCCCCACTCGTCCCTACAAACTTCCCTCTCCTGGTGGTGCTGGGGAACATGGTCCTGCCCGGGGTGAAGGGGACAAGACTGACACTTTGGGGGCCACCCTTAAGCATGGTTCCCCCCCCACAAGGTGCCTTCCCCTGCGGAGGGGAAGTGATACCAAGATGGCGTGTCGACTGCATTATGCAACAAAGTCCTGCTGCTGTGGGGTTTTTTTTTTTTTTTTCCTAATGTAAAGCCCTGCCCATTTGTTTTGGTTTACGTGACTACAGAGAAATAAGTGGATTAGACGGAAACTTTAGCATGCTTCATTGCAGCTGGGTGCCGACATCTGTCATTCCTTAGCCGTATTCTGGATCATGCCAGCCAGAGAAGGCAAAGTCTGACACCTTTGATTTTAGAGAGAGCCTTTTATAAGGGGGAAAAAAAGAGAAGAAAAGAGAAGCGTTTCCTTTGCCACTTCATAGGAAAAGCCACCTCTCTCCTGTGCTTTATTTATTTTATTTTATTTTTGGCATATGACATTAGTGGCAGCCGGTGAGTGCAGAACAGTTGAAAAGTTTATGCTTCCATCTCTCCTTTTTACTTTGTGATTTTTTTTCTCTTGTTCACCGTTACCAATTTGTCGAATTGGGCATGATAAAATGTAGCTATTTAAAATATTTCCAGTGTGCCCATCTATATGGATATATACTGTGGTATGGATTGCAGGTGTCTGATCCCTTTATGAAAAGAGGGATGTGCGATTCTCTCTCACACATAAACTCACGTTAATACAATACAACAGCCCTGGAATTTGATGGAATATGACCGTTCCCGCTACACTGATTTTGGTGAGATGTTCTGCAACCCATATGAGCCCGCCTGCCCCCCAGACCATATGAGTGCCCCCCCAAGACTTGTGCTGTGTTTACAAAAGATGTGCGTGGGTCGTGAATTATCCACACATAACCTTGGGTACAGGCTTTTAGTGGATTGGCTGTTTCCCTGCAGCTTTTTGTGTTGGGTGATTTTGTGGGTTTTCCCCCACCCCCGTGTCTTTTCTACTGTGGCACTGCACCCTTGGCACATGCCAAGTTACAGTGTTGGCCCCCCTCCCATACTTAAATTGTACAATAAAACAGAACCTACAATTAAGGGCTGATGTGTTCATTTTAAGCAACACAATGGAAAACAGGAAACGATTGAACCAGCAGAGACCACCCACTTGTTTATTTCACTGGGTGTGTACAGGAATGCAATTTATCTGCTGCATGAAAAATCACAGGGAAGACTTCACCCGGTGACCCCGCCCCACCCCCGAAGAAGGTGAAGAGCAGTTGTCAGACGCGATGGTACAAGGCAGAGTTTGGGAACGCCAGGCCCGCCGGTGCCAGGCGGGTGATGCCAGGAGGGAAGTGGGCCAGAGGGCCACTGGGACCCAGCCCCCCCGTGGCTGCCTTTGGAAGACCTTGCCAGAACTTCCAACTTTTCAAGATAAGCTGGAAATCTACGTCTTTATATGAAGTCTCTTTGTTTTGGCACTACCCTAAATCTTTTTTACAAATAGCGATGGGGACAAAATAATAAATGTGCGTGTGTCTCCAGCTTGTAACCTCTGAGGAGGGTGAAAGCATGGATGTCCAGGGAAGTGATGGACTCTGTGGGGCTGGCCCTGTGGCCACCTGCGCTCTGGGGTCCCCCGGTCAGATTGGGCGGGGCTGTCCCTGCACCACATAGGAGGTGGCATGGTTGAGGATGCTGGGGAGAGGGGTGAGGGTGAGAAAGCCTGTTCATGGAGCTGTAACTGGGAGACTGAAGACAAGGCAAAGCCACCCAGTGGCCCTGGGAAACGGTCAAGTCTTGTATGTCCTCTGTGGACACAGAGAATGGGAGGAGGAGGGTGGCAGCTGGGACTGGGGTCCCCTGGGGTCTCCAGGAGCATGGAGCCCTTGGGCTTTCCTGGTGAGGAGAACGGCAGGGCAGGGGGTGCATTCTGGCTACGAAGCCAGCCCAGGCCTGGTGGTGTGCAGGGGAGGGTTCTGCAGGGTCCCCTGTTGGGAGGTGGCCTTGCTCTGAGCAAGGGGGCTAAGCAGGGTGGAGGGGAACGAAGTCAAGATACGTCCTCATAAGACCAGAAACTGGGAGCAGCCTTTTTAAGGTTAGAGCTGCCCACCCCAGGTCCCTAGGTCCCCATGAAGGATCTGGGCAAGGGGGTCACCTACCCAGAGCAGGGGCCTGAGCCCTTCCAAAGAAGCTGCCTGGGGGAGCAACTCCTAGCCTGCTGGTATCCAGCCCCTACCATGTGCATGGCCTCCTAAGTTGGGGGGAGAAACCCCTCAAGCCTGTATCACAGGAAGCCCTTCATGGGCAGTGCCCGACAGGACACAATGAGATGCCCGCTTGTGTGGGTCTTTGGGAAGTGCTGGGTCCTGAGGACAGCTTCATGGAGGAGTTAAGGCTTTAGTGGGGTCTGACTCGGAGGAGAGTCCGGGGCTGGAGTGGCTAAATTCCCAGGAGTGACGGCACTATATATCAGTAAGAAGGGGTCACAAGCTGGAAATCCAAATGAAGGAGGCAAGATGCTGTGGTCAGGAATAGGGAGCCATGGAAGGCTGGGGAGCAGGGCTGGGCACCGGTGTGGATGGGATTCGGGGACTGGCTTGGTGTGTGCAGCATATCTGCAGCCTTTTTGTCCTTCTGGTGTCTTTCTCCTGTTCTGAGAGTCCTCGCTGTTGTTCTGGGGTGGCCGTCGACCCAGTGGGCCCGGTGGTGCCCAGAGATGCGTTCACATGGAGGGAAGGGCTGGCTGTTGCTGCTTCTGCTAGACTCCTGCAGCTTACCTCATTGCCACAAGAACTTCACATAACTGTATTTTGCCAAATGTTCCTAAGGAGGGAAGATATGGCTATTAAAGGTGTGACTAGGAGGTGTTGCCCTGGCTAATTTTAGAACCCCTCCCATTTTTGTCATCCCTTGAGTACACCTTAACAATTTCACCTAATATTTGTTAAAAACTCCAAAATAGATAGCTTTAGTTTTGTAATACTATCCAATTTTGATTCACTAGGTTTTTGGGGTTTTTTTCCCCTAAGGCTGTTAATCTAGAAAAAGTGGTCAGCTTGGTCCCATCTAAAGTCACCTCTGTAGTGTGGTGTTCCAAGCAAGCTGCTTCCCCTGAAATAGTGGGAGAGAGAAAAGAGTATTAAGAGGGCAAGGTTTGCTGTGTGACATTGGGTGAGCCGCCAGCCCCTCTGTTCCCGGCTCCCGACTTGCACTGAGGGCAGTGTCCTCACTCTTTGGCCTCTCCCAGCATTTCTTTCAAGATGAAGTGCGCTCACTCGGAGACAAACACTGGGTATTGTTAGAGTATTATTATATTACACATCTAGAAATCTCCAAAAAGGGAAAGTAAGTTCATCGACCCTTTGAAGGTTATTTAATGATAAACATAAATGCTTTCATAAAATCCGGGGAATGATTTAAGATCGCAGATCAATAGTTGTGAGTGCTGGCCGGGGCTGTGTTGCAGCCTGGCTGTCCCGGCCACCCAGGCAGGCTGGTGGCTCGCCAAGCATGTGGGCAGCCTGGGACAAACAAATAAACAGGATTTAATGCAAAGTCTGCATGACGCTGGTCAGAGCTTGAGAATGAAGTCGCTGAGGAAGGGACCACAGTGAAGTCGGGGGGAGGACGTGAAGGGCCTCGTTGAGGCTGATGCTTCTGAGGTCCCGGGCTGCAGGGAGAGTGAGGGAGAGGGCTGAGCTGGGAGGATCTGGGAGACACCACCAACACCCCCACCAGGCACTCTTGTCTGCAGACACCTCCTGGAATCCAGCCTGATCCTCTCAGCTTTGATTCTAACTGAACTTGAACCTCAAGCTGTAGAGAGGGGTCAGACACAGTGAATCAGGCCCTAGCTGCAGGCTCCAAGGGAGCTGATGGTGCAAAGCTGGGTTTCTGGCCTTTCTCTGGCTTCGTGGGTCTGGATGTACACGGAGCATCTCAGGGTCTCGGTGTCCTTAGATGGCAAGTGGGGACCCTAACATTGTCATTGGAAAGACAGTTCTAATCCAAGACTCCTACACAGTAGGCACTTAATAGGGGTATTTTAATGGGCAAAACCGTATCTAGCAAACGTTGATTTAACTCTTCCAGCGTGCCACACATTGTACTCAGCATCGTACAGGGCTTTTCTCATCTAGTCCCCACAAGCCTAAGAGAGAACTGTTATCAGCCCGTTTTACAGATGGAAAACCTGAGACCTGGAAGTGTTACATAGTCGCCCAAGAGCACATAACGGATCAAGACAGGTGACATTTGAATCCAGGTGTCTGGCTTAAGAGTCCACGCTCTTCACATTGTGCCTGAGTTACACAGACGCTGTACCCTGGTAGTTGTCATCCAAACCCAGCAGGGTGTCCAGGTGCCCCGCCCCCTCCTCCAGGAGAAGTTTCACTGTCACCTGCTTGGCTTCATTAGGGCCACACTCTTAGCTGTGCCACCTCCTGATCTGGGGTGTTGTGCTGTCACTGCCCACTGAAAGGCAACCAGATTCACTTTTTAAGAAATTATTAAAATAACATTTAAATTGTAATATAGACTTAGAATTATAAAAATGTTGCAGTGATAGGACAGAGAATTTCCATACACCTCACACCCATTTTCCCCTGTTAGTAACATCTTACATTGGCAGGGTACCTTTGCTACAATTAATGAACCAATATTGATACACAATTAAGTAAAGTCCCTATTTCACTCAGATTTGCTTAGATTTTACCTAATGTCCTTTCTCGATTCCAGGATCCCATCCAGGGTACCACATTACATTTACTTGTCAGGTCTCCCAAGGCTCCTCCTGGCTGTGATAGTTCCTCCATCTTTCCTTGGATGACTTTGACAGTTTTGAGGACTACTGTGTAGAATGTCCCTCAGTGGGGATTTCTCGTGGTTAGACTTGGATTGAAGGTTTGGGGGAGGAAGACCACAGGGATGAAGTGCCTTCTCACCCCATCTCATCAGGATACGTGCTCTCCCCCTGACCTTGGCCACCTGGTTGAAGTCGTGATTGGCAGGTGTCTGTACTGCACAGTTCCTCTTCCTGCCTTTCCACACTGAACTCCTGTGAAGGAAGGCACCGTGCAGCTGGCACAAAGGAGTGGGTGTTGCAGCCTGGACTTGAGCGGAAGGTGCTCTGTAGTTAACAGTTTGGGATGCCTGGGGCATTTGTACTTCTCCACGTACGGATGGATTCCATCATGTAGTTATGTCGGTATGACTTGTGGAGGCTTACTTTATACGCTGTGTTATAACCCAGTACTATGTCATTTCCTTTGTTGCTGAAGCCGTTCCAGCTCTGACCACCGGGGACACGTGCTAATTTACAAGACCTCCATCAGTGTATGGCTTCTGAGCCAATTCTTTACGTTCTGGCACAAAGCGCTCCAGGATCATCTTGTGTATTTCCAGCTCCAGTCCTAGAAGCAGCCATTTTCCCAAGGAGCCGTAGTTCCCTTTTGTGAGAATGGTGTTAGGAATCAAATTCTGGGCACTAAGTGTGCTTGTTGCTTCTGGGATGTCATGGGTTCTGGGCTCTCTCAGCTGATAGAAAAAGGAAATATATGTGTGTATACTAACCTCTGCATATACTCAAACCTATATTATATATATATGAAGCTAAACATGAATTCACACTCATGTCACCAATCTATTACCACATGGATCAAAATTCGCTTTCAAAAGAGTAAAATATTTTTTTGGTAAGTGTTTTAAATCAAAATTCAAATCACAGGAAATTTAAAACCTAAAATTATTTATACTAAAGAAATTCCAAAGTGTTTTAGCATCTTTGATTAGACGGATGAATATTATTTTGAAAACTGAAAACACAAATTATGTACCTGATTAGAACCATTCTTGCCTACTTGGAATTAGGGAAATTTAAAAAAATATATATATATATATAATGTAATATGTGCAACTGAGAAAATGGCTTTTTCTATCAGCTCAATGTGTGTTTGTGCGTATTTTTACCAATCTCATTGCCCCTGCTGCCTGTTTAACCTGGAAGAGTGGCCGGGGTCCTGGGTAGGGACCATCTTAGTTTGCAGTTTTGGGGTCGGCACAGCAGACACTCAGAGGCAGCAGCAGGGGAGGGCCAAGTGGAGACCAGGCCACTGTCCTGGAGGCCTGACCAGCTGGCCAGCCCGCTGGTACGCCCCTCCTCTCCGATCCCCGCATGGATTTCTCCCAGGCCAGCAGGATGGGGTCCACCTCTGGGGGACCGAGGTTCCACCATATCCAACTGGCCCTATAGGTGGAGCCATTTTCTTACCTACCAGCATGCCGTTTGCAAATGTCCTTAGTTTCAAGGTCTCCAAAGGGCTCTGGTTGGGGTGCAATAGGAGGGGCACTGTTATGAAGGAGTCCTCTTGGCCGCTCTAAGAGGTGGCTCTTCCCAAGTCTCATAGCCCTGTGTGTGCGAGCTGCTTCTGAAGGCTGCTTCCCTCCACTGCATCACCCGGAACCGTCTAGAAAACAGCACTGTAAAACGTGGCTGTGGAAGACCCTCCTGGAGTAGCTTAGGAATGCTCCATGATCCTGTGCTCCAGAAAGGATAAACGGGAGTGTCTGCAGGTGGGCAGCGTGGGCTGCTGTGGCCGTGGGAGTTCTCCCCAGAGCCGCTGGTCACCAAGATGTTTGCTCCGCCAGCCTGGATTCTCTCGTGCTTTCCAGCTCCCTTAGGGGTCTGCGCCCACCCAGGATCTATGCAGGTGGTCGCCAGGGCTGACAGAAGCCATGGCAGCAATTTTCCTCTTCATTTACCCACTGTTGTCTTTTCCCACTTATTTCAATGAACAAAGCCCCAATGTGACTGATCTGAAAGGCTGGCCCTGGTCTGAGAGGTGGCATGTGTGTGAGGACACAGGGGGACTGCCCGTGTCACTGTGTCTACCTGGGCCAGGGGCCCCACTCTCCACAGCTTACACATGCGACTCTCCTCTGGACCCTCTTCCTTGTGTGGATCACAGATCATGGATGAGATCACTCCTCTCCATTCCAGGGTGCCCTCGTTACAACGTGCAAAGCTGTGCTTCTGTCATCACCACTGGGCCTTGGCTCTGGCCAACAGACACATGTCTCTCTTCAGGAATGTCCTTTCTCTCCTGGCGGTCCGTTCAGGGCCACCCCTGTCTCTTTGAGCCATCTCTTGATGGGAAACTGGAGCCTTGCTGGCTCAAAGCAGTTGGATGTTCCCCCTTCATGAACAGTTGGCCCTTTCTTCCTCCCACTTGGGTCTACAATGGGATGTAACCCCTGAAGGCAGCCTTAGGACTTGTGGGCCCTGTTAAGCATGTATTCCAAGCCCTCACTGTAGCTCTAACCCTAACCTAAGTGCTAACCCTAGCCCTAACCCTAACCTTAGCCCTAATCCTAGCCCTAATCCTAGCCGTACCTGAGCCCTAACCCTAGCCCTAATACTAGCCCTAACCCTAGCCCTAACCCTAGCCCTAACCCTAGCCCTAATCCTAGCCCTAACCCTAGCCCTAACCCTAGCCCTAACCTTGGCCCTAACCCTAGCCCTAACCTTGGCCCTAACCCTAGCCCTAACCTTAGCCCTAACCCTAACCCTAGCCCTCAACTTAGCCCTCAACCTAGCCCTCATCGTAGCTCTAACCCTACGCCTAAACCTAGACCTGTGTCAGGCCTGCAGAATAGATGCCCTTCCCACAATCTTGGTGCTGAAAGTCCTGACTCATTCCAACAGCAGTCTGCTTGGGGCAATGATGCAGCAGGTGCTCAGTGTGTGCTCATGGAAGTGGGCTGGGATCCGGGAATTGTGCCATGGGAGGTTTGACAGAGAGCTAACAAGCCCTGTGGTTCGGTGCTAGCCACGTGCTCAATGCTAGGTTTGATGGACATCTGGAGGCCACAGCGGTGCCTGTGTCCATAGGGGGTGTGACACACAACACATGTGCAGTATCACACACTATGGTACATGCCCCTCCAGGAAGTTCCTGGACGCCTTCCTGGAGCATCCTTGGCCTGATCGAAGATACCCCTTTGCAGAGCATATCCCCATAGGTGGTTTGCAGGGAGTGACAAGAAGGGGTGGAGAGATGAGCGTCTGCTTTGAGAAAACTCTAAGGTTGAATTCCTGATCAGGAACTGGCTAGCCGTGTCCACCTGACTTTGGACAATTATTTAATCTTCCTGGGCTCAGTTTTCGCATCTGCAAAATGGGGAGACATCTCTCCACCGTATATCCCTACTGGCCGTCATGAGAACAATTGGTGCAATTCCTGTAAATGTGCTCCGATGAATGGGTGCTGGACTGTTCGCTGACCACCCCAGGACTAAACACCAGAGGTGGGTCGCCTCCCCTCTTCCTGTCTCTTCTCCATCATCTCACACCTGAGCAGAAACCGCCTGGGTGGAAAGTCTGGAAGCCCTGTGGGCGCAGCCCCCTCTCTTCCCTGAACCCAGCTGCCCACAAGTGTGGAGCTGTCATTAATGGATGGTCCCCCAAGGGCAGGCATTCTGCTCTCCCCCTGAGGTACAGGGAAAGAGCAGATATTTCCATCGCAGCAAATAAGAAAAATATCTCGTTTCCCCACTTTTGTTATAAACAATGTACGACTTGCTTTCTCCTTACTCCTCTTGACCCTCCACACTGTATACATATTTATATATTATTCATAGTGGATTAAAAATGAATGTGCTCTTTGCCACGGCTCTACGGCGCAGTGACAATACAAATTAACGTATGATGTACTTACTTCTCGCCTGGCAGTGATGGGAGATGTTGATGGCCTCAAAGTGAGAGGTAGAGAGAGGGGAGGGAAGTGGGGGGTGGGGGTTCACATCTGCAGCCCAGGGCCCTGCCTGCAGACGGGGATCGGGGCTATTCTGGGCGGCTGCCTTGCTGCAGAGCTGGAAGGGTCTTCCCACTCCCCTTCTCCCAGGGAATGAGGTCCAGCCTCCCCAGGGGCTCCTGTGGGCCTGGTCTCTTCCTAGCTTCCTCCCAAGCTCCATCTCCATCACATTGACCTGCTTCCAGGACCCTGCACTGACCGCAGCCTTCCTGTCCCTGCACCTGGGGACAGGCATGTCCCTCTGTCTGGGGAGCAGTCCTCTTCTTTTCCCTTCTTTTGGCTGTCTCCCTCTTTCTTTCATCCATGCATCCATCCATCCATCCATCCATCCATCCATCTCTTTGCTTGAAAAATACTTGATGGATGTCTGTGACGTACCAAACTCTGTGCTAGGTGCTGAGAACACCAATGATCAAAAAAATCCAAAAAACAAAACCCCATGTTCCCTGAGCAGTGGAGCTGATAGTCTGTCTAGTGGGCAGGGCAGACACAATGGTTTATTTGTTCAGCTACCCTCGTTGGATGTGGCAGGGAAGAGTCTGCTATGACACTCCTCACAGTGAGTCTGGGGTCATCAGGGCAGGCCTCCGTGAGGCTGAGGCAGCTGCAATGAAGGATGAGATTACAGTAATTAGATGAAGTAGGGGTGGGAGCATTCAGATCGAGGGAATAAGACAGGGCTGGGCAAAGGCCCTGTGGCAGTTTGAAAGAGTATAAAGAGTGAGCAGCGGCTCACACTCCTTCTGGCTGAAATCTTGGAGCTCCCAGCCACCTCTACCATATCCTGCACCTCCTTGCCTCAAACTGTTCTTTTAAGCCAGTCCTGCACCAGAACAGGACCCTCCAGATGGGAGATCCTTCCTGCAGGGCTCTGACGACAGCCCATCCCCGCCCAGCCCAGCCCACGTTTGCTGAACTTCATCCAAGTGAAATGCTCCTGTTAATACCCTGTTCCTTAAGATGCTGAAGGTCTCCCAGTTCCCAAGGCCCCCATTCAAAAGCAGGTGCCCTGAAGAGAGACAGCATCTTAAGCTTTAACCCAAGACCACGTGGGACAGGCGGGCTAGTACAAAACAGTGCCATGTCAAACGCTAGTTGAATCAGACACTGAAGTCTAGAGAGATCAAACACTTACTCAAGGTCAGACAGAGGGCAAACTGGGTGTTAGTAGCCTCCCAGTCTCATGAATGGGGGAACCTATGTTTGAACCCAAGCTCCTGGTCAGACTCACACTGTCTACGGTGGGGCAGGAGGACACCTGAAAGCAAAGACACAAAGCTGAGAGAGCTCTCCATCTTCACAGGGGCCAAAGGCCACCCTGGCACACAGTGCTTCTTGGTGGGGTTGGAGTTGAGAGAGGCCAGTGGTGTCTCGATGCTCGTCTCTGATGGAGAGCTGACAGGGGTGGGTGCCTTTATTTTCTCAAGTCCAATCACCAAGAAAGGCTGTTAGACTCAACTCTGTCTTAAACCCTTTTCTGCTTCTTAGAAATTGATGGGGGTTAGTGTCTTCATGGACACCTATAGACCGGGTGAATGACCAACTCCATCTCCAGTCTGCCAAGATGGCACAGGCAACTTGGCTGGTCTTTGATCTCATTAACACGTGATGGACAGAAGTTTGCAGTTTGTCACCCTGCGGGTTTTCACCTGGGGGACGGGTTGACTTGCCTCCATCTGGAGATCGGATTTCCCCCGAGCCCCACATGCTTCTCAGCAGGAAAGGAAGGAAGCTCCCAGCAGAGTTCCACAGCCTCTCTTGCTGTCTCTGCCTTCAGGTGGGTCCCTTTTCTGTCACCCACATCGGAAAATCCCAGTGAAACACTCAGTGGAGCTCCAGCTTTAGGGTTTTTTTCTGGAGCTTTTGCTTATCTCTCTGACCAAAAGCTAACAGATCACTGTGTCTGTGCCCACACCAGGGGCTTCGTGTGGACTAATGGTATAGAGAAATGTGAAACTTTTCATCCGGATTTAGCTGCACTGGGAAATGTATCAAGTTTCCCAAAGTGCTTTGCATACCAACAGCTTTCTGTTTGGGAGTAAATGTTCCCATCACCAAAAGATCAACCTTTCACTTACGTTTGATTCTTGGGAGAACACAATGCTTTCCTCTAGGTCCATCCCAGCTTCTCACAATCACCTTCCCTCAGGATGGACCTCTCACTTCTTCAAAGAGCTTTCTTCCACATCAGTCTCATGGGGACCTTTCAACAAACCACTCAGAAGGGTATAGGGGTGTGTGTGTGTGTGTGTGTGTGTGTGTGTGTGTTTTCTATAAAAACACATTGTAATCATGGCTCTCATAAGGATTTTGGAATACGGGGATCTGAGTACTTTATATACATTGGAAATTTAAAGTCAAAGTCAACCCATCCAAGTTCGCTATGTCTTCTATGTTACTTATCTGCGCAGTGGGGCTGATATCCTTGACAAAACTGCCATGAAGTTCAAATGTGAGAATAAACATACAAAAATGGATGTAGGAAACTGCGGGATGTAGGCGTTCAGGATTTTCAGGTACCACCGTCTCTACAGTGCTTCTACCTACAAGGTATAGCGCAAGATGAGGATTTACTAAGATCCAATATGCGTAGACTTCCTTCTACAAATGTGCACGTGCCTAACATTATACATTTACATATAGATCTGAAGTTCACCTAAGTTAAAATAAAACCTAATTGAATACTAATCGTTTGACCACTGACATATCCAAATCTGCTGGAATTACTGAACATCTTTGACTCTACTGAGAAATAGAGATTTGGATATAAGCATAGGATAAAATCATGATGGATATTTTAAACTCAGTTTGGGAAAACCGACTTCCCAAATTTTGATTGGGAAAATCAAACAGGAAAAATGTACCAAGTTGGCCAGTTCATAAAAGCTCTTATTGTGAACAAAGGTGATACTTGAGGTTCTCCAGGTGGTTTACTGAGATGCGTGCTGCATGGCTCTGATGGTGACGTGATTTGCACAGAGGGTGGCTCCCAGAGTTTGTAGCATAGATTCATATGAACATGTATGATTCAGGAATAATAATAGAAAATATAATAAACAGCTTTGACAGATGAGCGAAAACAGTGGTGGAATAGAGGAACCAGTGTGAATCCTGGTGATCGGTGGTAGATTCATTAAACTATACCATGGTTTGGTCATTTTGCTTCATGGTTCCACTAGCCTCTTTAGATCATGGTACCAAGAGTTTTGATTTTATTTATTTACTTATTTGTAGTTCTCAACCCCAAAGACCTGTCCGACCACGATGATTTTTTCTCCATCATTAGCTAATTGCCATAAAAGAGCTACATCGATGAGTTAGCCCCAGCCTTAGCTGAGCCATGGTAATTCGGATAGTAGCCACTCCTCCTCCTGTGAACTGCCACAGAGCTGCCCTTGATGGGAACCCAGAAAATACAATTCATCTCTGAGAAGCTTTGGACAAAACGTTAAAAACATTTCTTAGGCTTCCTGAGAGAAGTCTCAGCTCTTCTCAGGTATTTGAATGAACTTCGATTGTTTCATATGTGTCCAGCTACAGATTTGGGCCCTCCTTTCTTCTGCTCTTGAGCTGCCCTTTTAGAGAACCTGGAATCCTCCCTCACTGAACTCTGGATAGAGCTTAGTGTCCACAGGGATGATGACTTCATGAGTTGCGTGGTTGAGTCTTGGGATCTGTTGGAAACTCACTGATGTTCAGCTTAGCACTTAATTAGATGCACGATTATGATGGGGAGAACAGGCATGGCTTTTCCTGTCTCATTGCCACTGATGAGCACCATGATTCTTCCTTCAGTCTGTGCTCTAACTCTGACACGGTGAAGAGCAGGGCCATGTCCAGTCTTCTTAAAATCTGAAGTCCATGTGAGAAATATGAGTCTCGATTCTTCATCTGTACCAACCCAGGGCCTTCCCCGTCTTCTGTGCAAGAAGCGACCAAGCCCTAAGTGTGTGAGAGGGTGGATGTTAGGTAGCAGGAAGGTAGAGGGGCAATGGTGCTGGCGAATCCTTCTCTTTCTTGACAATCAAGGTCCTTCTGTTGATTCTGCTCTTCTTACTGTGGAAGGCTGTGTGGAAGGGCCAAAAGCAAGCGTGCTTTTTCTTAGGTTTCACTTATTCTGAACTCCAAAGTCCATGGATTTGAAAATTGGCTTTTGCACGCGGGAGAGTTGATCAAATTCAGCCTTGTGTTACGTGCGACAGTAGAAACAAAAGAAGAGAAAACTTTATCCAAAAGATGCATAATTCTTTCCCCAGAAAGGGAAAGTGAAGCAGTAAGATGATAATTCAATCCCACAAACGGTTCACACCTGCTTGCCCTGTGCCGGGTCGTGGGCTTGGCACCAGTGATATTAGGGTGGCTGTTTCCTGTCTCAGGAACAACACACAGCCAATCATGGTGACCAATACACACACACAGTCACCCACAAAACAGGCACCTTAGATGAGCAGAGCCTTGAAAGAAGAATGGGGTTTGGGCCTGCAGAGAATGGAAATGATATTTGAGGGAGATGGCAGCACAGTGAGGACATGGAGACTCTGTAGAACGAAACCTTTTTGCAGGGACCATCTAATGGTTTGGTTTGTTGTGGGCAAACGGGGCATGCTCCCAGGAGACTGGCGAGGTGGTTGGGACTGAGCTGTGAAAGCCCTGATTATTCCTTAGGGGGAAGGTGGCCATCAAAGATTTGGGGCAAGGAAATCATAGCTTAGCTTCTGTTTTAGGTGCTCAGCGTGGTATCCCTGGGGAGGATAGACAGGAAGTGTGAAAACTGGGAGCAGGAAGCACTCCTGCAGGCCGCCATGTTTATAGTCTAGCCAGAGTTGGTGCACACTGGACCGGATTCAGGAGGGGGATATTGGAAAGAGAGATTCAACAGGTAGAATGGATTTGTCCTGGAGCCCAATTGGCTAAGAGGGAAGAAGGAGAGAGCTCATTCCTGAAGCCCACCAAGAAGGAAGCAAGAATCTAGCACTGTGTGCAACTTGGTGAGGAAGTGAGTTTCAGCTCCGAGCATTTGGTTGGCCTCCAGTTTCTCAGGAACAAGACTGTTCTGCTAAGTAGCTACACAGGACCTCTGCTATTAGTACTCTAGAAAAGTGCTGAATCTGCTGTTCAGATGTTTTCTGGGATAAATGGTTGGGCCCATTTATTTACTTGTTTATTTTTCTGAGCAAATGGAACCCAGCCCTAGGCCTTGACCTCTCTGGGTGCTGGGTGGGACAGCCCTCACGAGCTTCCAGGAACGGCGGCAACTTCCCAGCAGCGGGCAGAATGCAATTGTTCCATTATGACTTCCCAAACCAGAGGCTTTACCGGTTCCTTAAGATGGCAGAAATGTGTGCACATCTGCTGTGCATCAGAACAGGGAAAGCAGCCACGAAGGAAGGAGGAGACGGGTTTTCATAAGAATCCATCTTCTGTTCTGATTTAGAGCATTTCTAGAAAAGTTTGATTTCAAATGTCACTACTCAAAAATCCAACTTCTTTAAAACTAGGCTGGCCTTGATTATCTGAATGTCCCGGCTCCTGTCTCATACCTTCTGCTGCCACCTCTTGAAACCCCGACGTTCACGAATTCCTCCAGCTTGGCACTGCTCCTCCACCCAGGAGCAAGGCTTGGGTAACAGCCCTCTCTCACCCCACCCCCAATTCACTCCCTCGTCACGCTTGTTTGCTTATCAACATAGAGCTCATGGGAGGATAAGGAAGTGAATTGTCTTGGAGAGCTGAGTCACGGCCCCAGGTGGAGTGATTCATGGCTCTTCTATGTGGAGCTAAGGGCCACGAAAGTGCAGTCCGGGCCTCAAAGCCGTCTCCTGTCTGTTTTTGTACAGCCTGTGAGCTAAGAATGGTTTTTACATTTTTAAATGGTTGGGGAAAAAAAAAAAACCTCAACAAGAATAATATTTCATCACGTATGAAAATTATATAAAATTCAAATTTCAGTGTCCATAAATAAAGTTTTGAATTTCATCAACAAAAAGTTAGAAAATTTGGTTTCTCTCTTGTTATGTAAGTAACTCCATAATAGCTTTGATCCTGGCCTGCAAAACCTAAAATGTTTGCTGTCAAAGTTTTTATAAAAGAAGTTCCAGGTGTTGGGAGCATTCTCGTCTGTCAACTAGGAAGTCTGAATTAAAAGCTCCGGCTCGGAATGGAAAGATCTTTGAAATCCCTGTCCAAGTTTTTATTATTTGGTAACTTATTACTTATCTAAGTAACTTATAATTTGTCCAAATAGATATATTGGCTGCGTTTTTATTCCCTGTCTTTTGATTTTTGCAAGGCAAGAATACTCAGGCTATTGGTAATATTGGTCATAGTGATCCTGGTCCTTTGAGCGCTGGGGGGGCGGGGGAGGGGAACACAGCAGAGCTGATCCACCACTCTTTCTGCCCGCAGGTCACAGGCCTTTCCAGTGTCGCTACTGTCCCTACAGTGCCTCTCAGAAGGGGAATCTGAAGACCCACGTCCTCTGCGTCCATCGCATGCCTTTTGACAACAGCCAGTATCCCGATCGCAGGTTCAAACGCTCCAGAGTTGACTCGGAGGCTTCTGGGAATTTCGAAGACCCCACAGCTGTCAAGGCGGGGAGCTCTGCGGAGCTAACGGAGGAGGGCAGCAGGGCCCAGGAGGAGCGCAACTGAGCCAGCCAACCTGGATATTGCAATATTATTTTCCACAGGTTTCAGATGATGCGTCTGGTAAAAGGGTTTGCTAACTGCATTCCAAGGGGAAAAAAAATCATGTACAACCCCCACCCACTAGTGTATAGAACATTTAAAAAATTTAAAAAGATATCTATATATATATTAAAAAAAATTTCCCCAGCCCTTGAAAATGGCTGCTAAACTGTTACCCGGCAACAAGTCCTTCCAAACCACGCAGGTGGGAGAAAAGTGATTTCAGAAATGCTTGGTGTCCTCTGAGCTCAAGAAAGCTGGGGGCCCTTCCAACTCTAAAGTCGTCTTTGTCCCCAAATCATGCTCTTCACTGAAAAACGATGCCATCGAAATGATTTAGTGTTGCTTTGAAGATGGAGGGGCTGTGTTTTCATTGTTGAAAACACCTCGATAATCTGACACCAGCTGCTGTCATATGCCTTGCGCCCTAATGGGATGTGCTGGGAGGCAGCTGCGGTGCCAGTCAGGCTGGAGCGGTCACTGCAGAGAAAATCAATGCACGTGGTGTCGTAACTGCACTCTGGGAGAAACCTTAGACAGCCCACAGCCAGCGCCAGGGCTGACCGGCTTTGCAGAGGATTGCCATCTTAAATGTGCATTTTTTAAAAATACACAGCCAAATGAATCAATGGTCAGGAAGTGTCTGCAGACAAATGTCCATTGCAGGTTTGATGAGTAATTCCTTTTTTTAGATCAAATTGCAGTATTGAGGGAAATGCTTTTCCCTGGGTTGTCTGTTTTTTTTTTTTTTCTTTTTTTAATTTTTGGAGGAATTTAAAAGGAGGTTGCTAATTAAAAAAATTTAGGGGTGCATTATATAAAATGTTTGGAAAAACTAGCCAACCCTACCCACAGAAGGTGCTGGCAAGGAATGAAAATTTATGTAATACTAAAAAGATGGTTTTTATCGTGATTTTAAAAATTTTACTTGAATGAAGGCTGCTCTGATCCTTATTATCAGATTTTTTTTCATGTGTTAGTTTTTATAAGTGTCACAGACATAAAGCAAGATTTTCTTCTCCAGCAAGCTCTTATGAAATAGCTTGTATTAAAATATGTATCTAAACATCCTGTTTCTGTTACTAATGAAGAAAACTGTTTAAGTTAAAATGTCTGTTTTTGTAAAACAAATGTGTTCTATATTTTTGTAGATTTTAGATTTTCTACTGATTGGATACTCCAAATTTGTCAAGTTCTGCACCACCCAGAGGGAGATTTTTTTGAGGGCCAATAATGAAACACTTAACTCATTTTTTAAAAAAACGATTTAAGAAGACTAGTTAAGGGTTTATTCTTGAATCTGCTAGAATGGCGTTGAAGTTCAGCCTCTTAACATACTTCCTTTGAGTGACACGAAATTGGTGCTGTTGCTTGTGACGGTGGAGAAGTAGTGAAGTATTAACTTCTTCTAAAACAAAATCATTCAGACTTAAGGGAAAAAAAAAAAAAGTCGATATTTCCTTGCAAGCTGGGAGCACAGAATAAAACCCCAGGGCCTTAAAAACTTCAGCTCTGCCTACAGCAGTTTACAAAAATACTAAACTGCAATCAATGTAAATAAAATGCTTCGCTATCCTGAGACCAGACGGAGTCTCAGGCTAATAAGGAATCCGGTTTGCATATGCTGTCGAAAGGGTGTCGTCCACCCGGGGTTTCAGTGTAAATGCGGTCGCTGTACAACGTGGACCCATCTGGCATAGAGCAAGCTGCTTTCTTGTTTTTCTAGACTAGTTCTCACTGCCTTACTTAAATCGAGTTGATAAACTTAATGCAACTGTTTCTATGATCCTAGAGAAAGGACTGAAATGTTACTGAAAACTTTCCGACTGTAGTAAGCTTTAGGATTTTAACTGCACTACTGTGTTTGGTGACTGTGCCAGTCGCTTGCTTTCTGTGTGTTTGCCCCGCCTTTGGTATCTTAGCAAAGAAAAATACAAAAAAGAAGAAAAAAAAAGTAAAAAGAACAAAAAAAAAGAGGAAAAAAAAAAGGAAAAAAAAATGAGAGCCACATTTCATTTCTAGCACTTTGGGAGCCCTTTCAGTATTCTTTTGTGTCTTCTGAGCATCGTCAGATGCGACAGGCAATAATTCTGTTTGTGACACTGGGAACACCCCCCTCTTCTTTGTGGCGTGTGTGTTGATTCCATTTTGTCCAGTGCTACCGTCCTTACTTCCCCCCGACACAGGCCTTCTTTCCAGAACATTTGTAAACTTGTAATACGAACAAGTGACAGCCGCAGTGATGCAGTGTCAGTTTCTGAATGTCATCAGGTTCTCATATCTAAACATGTCAAGTTTTTTCCCTGTAACTTCTGTAGTCTGTGATGCTGGTCATAATACTGCCTACATTCCTACACAAAGAAAAAAAAAATCTATCTTGGAGGAAATCTGAGATCAATAGAGTAGAGGATTTTGTTGCTATGCTTGTAACAAGTAGAAAACTTTGTATTTAAAGTTTATTCTTGGTCATTATTTATTATTATAATACATCAGTTGACAGAACTTTATTCTGGTATAGAAAGTATTAAAAGTTGTTTTTTCAGCAATGACTGTTTTCTTTCTGCTGTTAGAATAAAATGTCTTTGAAGCAGTCCAGTTTTATCCAGTGTTTTATGCAATAAAACCTCTACCTCTGGAAAAAAACAAAACAAAACCAACAACATCTTTTCCTCTTCGCGTATGTGTGCTAGAAAGAGTAAAAGAAATATTTTTGTCAGATTTTGGTAAGGCGTGGTCAGAACCCGCTTATAACAAAAGCCCTGCAGTATTCTGGATGGAATTTTTTTCCAAACTGAAAGAATGTCTCCGTGCAGGACGAAGAGTGTGAGTGTGAGTGTGTGTGTTTGCACACCCATGTGCTTGTGTGAACTATATTTCTTCGGAAGCTTGCAATATAGGTTTCAATGAAATAATTAATACCTATATAAATACCAATGTTCCTCATATTTCAGTAATTATATAAGACACTTAAAGCATTGCGATCTGTTATTCCTCTTTACTGGTACAAAGTTTTTTTAAAAAAATCATTACACACAGGGAAGTCTTTTAGCTCCAGATTATCAGAGGACAATCTGAATTCTTCCTCCAGAAGCACAGGAAAAGAACACAGAATAATGAAGTCCACATTATCAGGGCTATTGAAAAAGCAGAACTCTGACACTGATCTGAGAAGGTTTGAAGTGTGTGCCCCTGACTAAATGTCCAGAATCACTTTCTGATTTTTTTTTTGTTGTTGTTGTCCATCTTGTCGTTTTTGTTGCTTTGGTTTCCAAACCAAGCTTACTTGGTGCACGCTGCATCGCTGGAAGATGTGAGCCCACCGAAATGGTGCAAGCAAAGCAAATGTTGCACCCACGCTGTAGGAACTTGGAAGTCATGGGTTTCTTTCAGGAGGCCACACTGTTGATGTCCCTGGACGGAAGCAGATGACTTGAATGAAATCTCTGGCAGTCTGGAGAGAGTCTGCTGTTACAAACTGCAGAGGTGAGTTACACCGGGTTAGCGAGGGGTCGGGAAATGAGCCCAACCGGGATGGAAGGTTGATTGAGGACCGTATCTCTGTAAACATGATGGATCCCAAACCCAAATGCTTCCAGCGGCCAAGCAGGACACCTCCGTGGTGAGGGGAGGAGAGGAGGAATGGGGTGGGGGTCTCAGGGGCGGTGGGGGACTCCAGCACTGCTCCTCATCGCCACGAGGAATGTACAATCAGGCTCTTGAGTTTGCAAGAGGCACTGGGCACCTGGGTTTTGTGTGAAGTCTCCAGATTTTTACACATTGGCTCAAAATTAAAAAACTGTAATAAATAGATGATCAAAATGCAGTTTATCTATAGAATGGAATATTATTCTGCCATAGAAAGGGATGGAGCCCTGATACACACTACAACATGGACAAACCTTGAAAATGTTATTTTAAGTGAAAGAAGCTAGTTACAAAAGAAGCCAATCATATATTATATGATTCCACTTATACGAAATGTCCAGAACAGGCATCTCCATGGAGACAGAAGGTAGATTAATAGTTGCCGGGGTTGAGGGGAGGAAGAATGGGGGATGACTGACGGTTAAGGAGTAGGAAATTTCATTTTGGAGTGATAAAAATGTTCTAAAATTAGGTAGTGACGGTGGTTGCCCAACTCTAAACATACTAAAAACCACTGAATTGTACACTCTAAAAGGGTGAATTTTATGGTATGTGAATTATATCTCAATAAAGCTGTTATAAAATAAAAATAAACTGGAAGGAGGTCTTTTTAAGAGGCATCAATCTATATTTCCATCAAAATATTTTGAGTTCTCATATAGTCATAGACAATTGTCAGATTAGTACATTGTAAAGAATTCCAAGCATCTTAACTTAAATCCGAACAAACCCTAACTACACTGCTTACTGGCTACTTGATCCTGAATAATTTAACTGCTCTGAGCACCTTGATCGTATCTGTAAAACTATAAAATCAAATGCAATAAAGTAGGGAAAATTTTATGTAGGTCTTATAAAAGACTCTTCAAATGCTAGATATGTCACTATTGTGGTGTAGTAAGGTATTGGATAAATTTGAGTTAATTTAACACCCACAAAACACCATATACTTAAAACCCCTACATTTTGAAAAGGTTCCCCACAGTGGTCAGGTGGTCATGATTCCTCCATACCTACCCCCTTCAGACAAAATGATCCTGGACAAGTGTCTTCAACTTTTTGTTTTCCAGCTTCCTCATTTGAAAAATCGGTGTTTTAACCACTTTCTTGCCATTCTCAGGATCTTAGCGGGCAGATGGGGAAAGAGATGCAGGGGGAAAAAGAGTTGGTCTCAGGATTAGATGTTATTCCACTCATCTGCTCATTGAAAGTTTACAGAGGACCTACTGTGTGCCAGGCATCGGGCTACAGGCTGGAGATACACAAGTGAGTCAGGGACTTTGCCCACAGATCACTGTCTAAGGAGAAAACAGACTTCAATCTGTTAATCACACAAGTAAATATAACACATCTGGAAGAGGAGATTCAGAGGTGCCATGGATTTTTCACCTCACGGAAGACTTCCCTAAGAGGTGACTGAGGTACAAAGGAGACTGTGCCAGGTAGAGAGGGAGCACATGCAAAGGCCACGTGGGCTCTTAATGCCCATCTCCACCTCTCTGAGCTGTGTGACCTGGGCAGGTCATTCCAGTTTCCCAAATCTGCTTCTTTATCTGTGAAGTGGAAAATGGTGCCCACGACAAGGCTCTTTCCAAGGTCAAATGAGGCCATAGTGTTGCAGCAAAGTGTGTTACAGCTCAGTGTTACACCTCAATGTTACAGCTCAGTTGTGACAGCAACCTGGATCCCGGCGAGGTACCAAGCAGCACTCGGAGGGTTGGAGAACTCAGGTTTATTACACCAGTGGGCCCAGAGGAGTTGACACACCAAGCTCTGGACCCTGTCTGCAGGTTTACACAGGCTTTTATAGGCTGCCAGTCTACACTTTGCAACATCATATGCAAATAAAATGTAACAAAAGTTGATTAATTAGGAATGAGCTTTGTAGAAATGGACCAATCAGGAGTGAGCTCCATGCAAATGAAGTGCTACAAATGGACCAATCAGGAGTTAGCTCAGGGAACCCATAGAATCTTAGGGGTCCACTTTCCTAGAAGTAAGCCATTTCAGAGGCAAAAAGCGAGATAATACCATGGGGCCAGGGAACTGGATGGTGCTGGCTGCAGAGTAGTGGCCCTGCCTGGGGGTTCTGCTGGTCTTTTTCATGGGGCTTCCCATCTCAGTAGTATATGTAAAGAGCTGTGCAGAGAGCAAGTTAGGTACCACCAGGGTTGAAACTGACGCCGGCTGGGAGCCCACTTGAACACTGAAACGTGATGCATCCTGCAGCCGCATGTCTTTCTGGCTTGGTCAGAGGGCAGCAGGGTAGGAGTCCATGTGGCGAGATCCGAATGTCTTCTTCAACGGATTGACAGGATCCCAGAGAACCATCAGTCGTTGATCACACCTAGGGGCCCCAGTCTTCTGTGAGGGAGTGGGTGGGAGTCTCCTGGGCCCAGTTCAAGGTCATCGTATGGCTCCAGCTCACCCTTCTGTGGACAAGTTTGGCCACCACGGCAGCAGCACCATTTGCTGGAGGAGTCTATGTAGGATGGCAAACATCCTGATTTCCACGGACTCAAGGGTTTCCCCAAACTTTAGGATGTAACTTCCAGTGCTAAAACCAGGGCAGTCTTGGGCAAACTTAGGTCCAAGTTCACTCCCTCTGAAGGCACATGTCCACCAGGCTGAGCTAAGCTATTGCTGCCCTTAACCCAGGAGGCCAGTGCGAGGTTTAGCAGAGGGAAGCCAGGCAGCTCAGATCATGGGCTCTGGTAACTTGAGACCTAGGTTCAAATCTTCCCTGCCACAGCACCTTTGTTACAAGGATGAAAGGGGACAAGAAGCACACAGCACTCCATGTGGTGCCTGGCACGGGGTCATTAGTTTATGCAGTCTTGTTGAGTGACTGAACGAACCTTCGTTCCTACTTCTGCTAGGTGGGGAGTGCTGCAAACGTGACTCTCTCTTCCTGGCAGCCGGAAACTGCTGGGCTGCTGGGACTCAGTGTGCAGATACTGTTTTGTGCTGGAAACTTTTATAAAGATGATAACCCTGCTGTCTCTTGTAGTTTGGGATTTGCACACTCTCCCCTCTCTGTTTAACATCTGTATTGTAACAGTATATTATGAAAGCCTCACCTGGTGTATTGTAAGCATGATCCCAAGGAAATTAGTGGTAAATATTGTGATCTTCTTTTCAAGATAGAAGGGCTGGGCGCGTTCCACAGAACTGGAGGTATGTTTCCATGGGGAAGGAAAAAAATTCATAGTGTAATGCAATATTAAAAATGTCGCCCAGCTGAGCATTCCATGTAGGGGTTTGTGTAGAGTTTTAATCTCTTCACCTGTTGGTGCTAAGAGAAAAGAGAGATGGAGGGCGGAGGGAGGGGGACAGGGAGGGAGAGGAAGGGCTTATGTGAATACGGAAATCACAAGCAAAGAGGAGGGGGAAAATTTAAATGATCCCAGACCGAACTGTTTTGCTGTTAATACAGAAATACAGTGCAAGACACATTTAATGGGCTCTATTTTTTATTATACTATGCTGAATAATTAAGTTTGAGGCTAAGTGTCACATGGATTTATCTTTTAATTAAAAAAGCATGGTTCACGCATATTTGAGTGGTAGTCCAAATAAATGCAATATAGAAATTTATGTTTGTTTATCTAGGTGTTAATTACCTAGAGATTGTTCTGGATTACTTCTTTTTATAAAGTGTCATAGGCTCGTGTCAGAACGAATAAAGCTTGCCCATGGAACCTTATCAATTTGCTAACTATAGTGCTGGTCTGACCTGAGCGGGGGGCAGGGGAAAACTTTGGGGATTGTTATGTATACACACGCCCCCATTCAACCCACACCAAATAAAACAGTCGTTTTAGAAAATATTTCTAGAACATAAAGGCACAAATATATCTTCGTTGTTTTACAGCCTCTTGTCCACAGCTATTTATAAAACATGTGATTATTTATGCATTGGGTTATGAGAAGTTCGGCTGGGAGAGGCCATGAAGGAGGCTCCATCAATCCAGTTACCTGTACCCGGGAGAGGTGGAGGGAGGGGTTCTCCGTAGAAATGGGGCCGGACAGGAAGTGGGATGCTGTGATTTGTCTGAAATATGTCAGCCTCGCTGCGGCTCCCAGAAATGGCAGACAGCGGGAGAAAGAGGGACAGCAAAGTTGAGGGTTAGAGGTTACATTTTTAAAAAGTCAAGGGTGCACACTGAGAAAGCGAAGCCAGAAGCCCCCACAAATTGTTCCTCACACCTTGGGTCGGGGCCCTTGCCTTTTCCTTTGTTTACAAAGTGGTTTTTGGTGGCAGGTTCAGTCGAAGGGCTTGGAGAAAACCGACGGCTTTGGTCAAAAGGTTCAACTTCAAAGAAATAGACGTTGCAAGAGTAGGAAGAACTGCAAATAGGTCTGGGGATGTCTAAGTTGGGTGCACTCCTTTGTTCGGGAGGTTTGTTTGCCTGGCGTTTTCTGCATCGCCTGGCCTCTTTCCACTGCGCACCACGCCTCCATTTTTGGCTGTCAGATCGCCAGAAAATCAATAAAAGTAACTGTGGGTCCCAGTGGACTTCATCCAGCTCGGTGGGCCGTTCTCTCTAGGTGCAGGGAGAGCAGGAGGGCAGACCGGGACCGGCAATCAACTGTGCTTCTCCCAAGCCCAAGCTGGGGGGAGCATCGGGAACCCCCCAAGCAGCAAGTCAGCCCAACGTGAAGGCTCTCCGCTGGGTGGGGTTTCATTTTCAATTTTTGTTTCCTTACACCGAGAGACCTGGCTGACTGATGGGGCGGGTCACTTGGCAGCGCGCCCGGAGAGGGGCGCCCCGGGCCGGGCGGGCACGGAGCGGGAGCGGCGCCAGGCGTGGGCGCCCGGGGCCTTCGTGTCGCCGCGGGTTGGGGGCAGGTTTCCTGGGCGCGGACCCGCAGCAGGGCGCCCCTGAGGGATCAAAGCAAAAACGAGCGTTGGCGGTAGGGGAGAACGCTCTCCGTCCCCCGGGGCACGATCCTGGAGCCCCAGGTCCCCCAGGCTCCTCTGTTGGCGAGGAAGGGGACAAATGCGCCAATGGGGCTCGCTGTGGCGTCGGGCACCGCGGAGGGCTCGCAGTCCTGCGTGGTGCCCCCAGCAGATTATCCCATCACCGCGGACAGGGATCAATGACGCCTATCTTTTAGATTGCTGACACCTGAACTCTGTTTTCCTCCCAAAGCTCTGCCGGCTTCCTCCCCACAGTCATTGCTGTTACCAGAAATTAGGGCCCAGTAGCACTGGGGGGTGCAGTCAGACGCTGCTGGAAGGAGTGGGTCACACATTTGTACCAGGTGCTGGGGACACGATGGAGGACAGGAGAGGAGGGTCTCTGTTCCGGCTTCTCATCCCGCCTCCTCAGTGATTTGTTGAGAAGTGGTGGGTGGCGGGGGGGCCTCTTTAGATCAGTGGTCCAGAAGGCCCTTTTAGCCCTGAGCTTTCTCCCGGTGAGGACTTGCTGGCTGCCTGCAGGCGCACCAGAGCCCTATTCACAAGAGAGCCTGGGACTGGGTGACCGGGCAGTGAGGTGTTTGAGGGCCGGGGTTTTACAGGCGGTAAAAGAAGATGCCCTGCTGGGCTTTGGGACCCAGGCCATTGGTCTGGAATGACATGGAAGCATCCATGTGCCCAAGAATATCAACTTCTTTAAAAAAAATTTTTTTTAAATATATATTGAGGTGAAATTCACACAACATAAAATCAACTGTGTTAAAGTGTACGGTGCAGTGGCATTTAGTAAGTACATTCACTGTGTTGTACAAGCATTTGCTATGAAGTTCCAGAACATCTTCATTACCCGAAAAGACAACTCGGAACCCAATAAGCTACATTCTAGCCCCCTCTCCCTGCATCCTCTAGCAGCCACCAATCTGCTTTCTGTCTCCATGAGTTTGGCAATTCTGGATATTTCATATGAAGGGAATCATACAATATGTGACCTGTTTTGTCTGACTTATTCCGCTTAACCTAATGTCTTCAAAGTTCATCCACGTGGCAGCACGTATCAATTCGTCATTCCTTTCTGTGTCTGAATAACTTTGCACTGTATGTTTATACCACATTTCGTGTTTCTGTTAATCCATTGATGTATGTTTGGGTTGTTTTCCCCTCTTGGCTATATCACATATGACTGCTATGAACGTTCATGTTCAAATTTTTGGGCACCTGGTTTCAATTATTTAGGGCATACACCTAGGAGTGGAATTGCTGGGTCGTTGCGTAATTCTATGTTTACATTTTTGAGGAACCACCAAACTCTATGAGCTTTTTGTTCAACAAATCAGCCCATGTCACTACCCTGCTTAGAACCCTGCAGTGGCTTTCCCTCACATTAGAATAAAATCCATACTCCTTACCACGGCTTTTGAGGCCCTATATGATCTGACCTTGCCAACCTTTCTAACTTCATCCTCCATCCCTCCCTCAATACCCTCCACCTCTCATCAACATGGTTTTTTTGGTAGTTCAGGCTTACCGCCAAACCTGTTCCTGCCCCGGGGCCTTTGCACTTTCCCTCTTGCTCTTTCCAAGCTGGGCACCTTTCCTTTCTTAAATTTCCACTCAGATGTCGCTCTGAGAAGCTTTCTGTCACTACTGGATCCATGTTCCTGGCCTCTGTACCACACCCCACAGTCCATGATCTTATTTCTGTTTTTCTTGGGGCAGAATTAATTACTCTCTAGAAATACCTTGTTCACCCCTTGGTTTACACACTTATGGCCTGCCTTCCTTACTGGGATGTAAATTCCATGAGATCAGGGACTTGTCAGACCCTGGTACAAGCCGTACTTAGTACAGAGTAAGACCTCAAATAAATAACTTATTGAATAAATAAAAATTCCCAGCCCAGTTATCTTTGGTAATAATCACTAGAGTGTGGCAGAAATTTTGTTAGCTTTTTAAGAAAGAGGTTCTCTTAGCAGTCTCTAGAAATGAGGCCCCCAAACAAAGAAGAATATTGACTAAACTCAGTGGCAGAGCAGCAGTGTCCTTGAAAACTTGGGAGTGGTCCTTCTTGCCTGTAGTGTGGGTATGTGTCAGTGGGTGGACAGGAGAAGCGGACAGTCAACTGCATTGATAAAGCTGATCTGATATCCAGGTGCATAGGGTTGACCTGAGACCAGCTCCCCAAGTTTTATGGAAGGACTCACAGCTGCTGAGTGGGCAGCTGCAATTAGGAAAATTGGTTGTCAGTCCAGATCTGCTAACTTGGGCACATATCTCTGTCCCTCTGAGCCTCAGTTTCCTCATCTATAAAAGAGGCTGCTGATATGTGCAGTGTGGGCTTACTGCGAGCAACAAACGAGAACACAGGGAAGTGTTTGCCAATGGAAATGCCACACCCATCAGTGATTACCACAGCCATTAATGTGAGAAATATGTGTGCCCTGCTTGTGCCAAGGTGTGGGCAGGGAGGATGGAGCTCGGCAGCCCGGTCAGCATCTGCTGTGGCCACCCCAGCTCCCACTCCCGCCCTACTGACCCTGGCCACACTCATGCCTCTGACCCTGGGGTCAACGCCTCCTCTTAATGCCTTTCCATTTCTCAGTTTGCTGACTGGGGTGATTTTCGGTGAGGTCCACATAAATACTTCAAAAATAATTCACGACGAAGAGGAACGCTTCTGGAATGGATGATGGCACGACGAATTAAACGCTTTATAGGGCTGAGTGTAAATTATTTTAAGGCATGTAATAGATCCGCCCAGGGAGACTTGAGCCTCTTCCAGGTCAGGCCTCTGTGCCCCCAGGGCCCGGAGGGTGTTGGGAGCAGGTGGCTGGGAGCCCGCTCTGCTGGGGCGTGAATCATTTCCCTCTCCAAAGACCTATTCCCCCAGCACTTAGGTCCTCCCAACCTGAGGAGAGGATGGGGAGGCTCCATGTCTGGTCCGGGGCATGAGGGGGGCAGAGGGCCGGGAACCAGAGGCCGCGGGAGTGCATTTGCTAGCGAGGAGGATGGCCTGACCCGCACCCCACCTTCCATTCCTTGTCTGTGCCTCTTCAGGGGGTGAGGAACGCCGCTCTCTGATACCAGAAGGTGAAAACATTTTGTTTCCCTTGAAAACATTGGGCAGTAGGACTCAGGTCTCAGTTCAGGTTATCAACCAGCAACGTTTTCCATTTAGACTTATTGCATGCTAGGGCAGGAAGAAATCTTAGAGATCCTGGTGCCCAACATACCCATTCGAGAGAAGGGAAAGCTGAGAGGTCAGAGAGGTGCAGGATTTTGTGCCCCAGACATAGAAACTAAACACATTCTTATATGCAAGGACTGCCCAAGCCATATTTATAGAGCGATATCTAAAGACTGTTGTTGTGGTTTTGTAATTACTGAAGTAGGTTTGTAGTCCCAGAGGAAAGAATTCATTGATTCCAGAATGTGCTACCAGGACCCCTGACAGGTGGGCAGAGCCTGGTTAACAGTGCTTTCTGTGGACCAGTTGTGTCTCACATCTGGGGAGAAGCTTTTATTCTCTCACTGTCGCCATGATCGTGCGTGAATTCTAAGGCATGTGCTGGCATTGGCCGTTCTGCTATGAGCCAGACACGGGCCCCGCTCTCAGGAAACTCATGACTGCTTGGTGACCTTCCAAAGGTCCCAAGTCCAAAGAGTTGCAGTAACTCATGCAACCATACCCATCTGAGTTCTGGGACAAGTCTCCTTCCACAGGTAGCTTCTTGATGGTCTGTTCGTCTGTGTCTGAAATTCCGCCCTCAGTGACTCAGTCATGCCTATCAAAGCCGATGTGATTGAGCCGAAAAACAGTGGGAACAGAGAATTAGAGAGAGCAGCCACCACTTTCGGGGGAAGCATTAAGAGGTGAGGCGATGGGCCTTGGATGAGGGGCTGATGGAGAGTCGGGGAGGAGGTTCCAGGGTGAAGGGTCAATGTGCCCTAGAGAAGAGATCCAAAGCTTTCTGGTGGGTTCTGACAACTAGAAAACAGGCCAGGAGGACTGCAGGCCAAAGAGCAGGCTGAAGGATGAGGTGCCTGCAGGCAGGAAGGCCTAGGACGGCCCCACTGTGCTCCTGAATATTTTTCATTGCCATGTAGATCAGGAGGGAACTGACAGAGTCTGTTACTGAAAGAAGTTAGGCTGGCTGGGAAGGAAATAAATCACGCTGCACCCCAGGAGGGCTTACAAATCAAAATTAAAATTGTAGCCCACAGAAGGAATTTTCTGAGGTGTTTGATGAGTACTGTCCACCAATGGCAAAAATTGAGTGCCTCATCTCCTCCACTAAGCCTTCCCCATCCAACTCCGGGATGATGATTTCTCTCTGCACTCCCAAAGCACACAACCCTGGGACGAGCACTCAGGACTCCCTGCAGTGTGTCGTGGCAGGTTCTGTTTGTTTCCATCTAGACTGGACTGGGTCATTTGAGGGCAGTGGCCTGGGCTGGTTCATTCCTGGATCCGTGGTGACCCGTGAGGGAAGCCTCATGGCTGCTTTCTGGTCCTGTCTATGTAGATGACCCCGGTTTAAAACCCAGACTACCTGAATTTTGGTTTCAACATAACCACACCATCTCCCATTTTAAGTTTCTGGAAAGAAACTACTCAAACCATCAAAAATAGAGTTGGCTTTAAATGGCTAGCTTGTTCAGAGCCAGAGTGGTGTATTCCTCACAGCCTTAGCACGGTGCCTGGAGCCCACGTGCATACAATCAAGTTCTGCAAAATAAGCACCGTGGGGCTGTAGCTCATGGTCTCAGTGTTCTGGCCCGTGTCCCCTTGACTTGCTGCTGAAGCCCTCTGCAGCCACTGTGTGGGAGACAGTTCCCAGCCTTTGACAGTGTCCTGCGTCACCATAGAGGGGGCAGGGTATAGCTCAGTGGTAGAGCGCATGCCCAGCATGCATGAGGTTCTAGGTTCAATCTCCAGTACCTCCATTATAAAAACAAACAAACAAACGAATAAATCAATAAAACCTGAAAAAAAAGGACATGAACAAAGAAAACTTAATCTTAAAAAAGAAAAAAAGGAGGGTGCCTAGCTGCAGGGCTGCCTGGAAGTGTCAGGGATTTAATGCCTCCGAGGAACCACCCTGAGCCAGGGAGAGGAGGGAGGCAGGGAATGAATACCTGGTGCTGGCATTCTCCGCAGTCCTCAGAGCACCTCCGCAGGTTGTGCATCACGGGTGTCTCTGCTCTGGTTCTGGGTACCGGCTTCCCTCCCTTCCCTGTCTCACGTCCCTACCTGTCGGGTGTGTTTCCTCGGATCCTCTGAGTGAACTACTGACACCCATGTCCTTATCTCACCAAGCGTCTGCTTTTGGGGGAAACCCAAACCAAGGCAGGAGCTAAATAAATGAGTAAATGTTGAATGAAGGAAGGAATATAAATTAAGGAGCGAGTGAGTGAGATGATGGGGAGCTGAGAGGAGACCGTGCACGTTCCACCCCTTCCCTGGGCTGGGCTGAGGCCACGCTGACGGAGGGGAGCCTCTGTAGTCCTTCCTGAACTCTGACCCAGGTAGGAAGGACTGTCGGTGGGCTTGTCCCTGCATGGGCCACACATGCCAGGAGATCTCTTTGTCCAGAAGGTGCGCCCTAGTGGGCGATGGTGGGCCACCGGCTCCCAGTAGGGTTTCCAGTCTCGGCTCCATTCCACCTGGAGCCTAAGGGAGCTCCAGCCACGATGGAGGAGGCGGTCCCCCGAGCTGCGTGCGGTAGGAGACCGCGGTGATCCGTGCTGGCAGCCGCATCTTGTAAAAATAACACCAAGGCCCAGATCACCGAGGAGGGGTGGGAGATGGAGGAGCGGCGAGCGGGGAGAGGATGCGGCGGCACCTCTCCCAGATGGCGCCTGCCCACCCCCACCCATCCTGATACGGGGACAGGAACGCAGCACGTACCTGAAGGCGGAAACAGAAGGCTCCACCGAAGATTGGACGGAGAAAGCCCGGCGCTGCGGAACAAGCAGGCTTCTGCGGGTACCGGCTGTGAGCTCTGCTAAGAATAGAGCCGGGCCGGGACGGAGTCTCTCCGCGAGTCTGGGGAACGTAGGAAACGCTCGCCGCAGAGCTCCACTCTGCCTCCGCCCGCCCGGCCGCGCCTCTCCCTCCTCTCCATCCATAGCTGCTGGCAGAGCGATCGTTCCTAAGAGCAAATGGCCTTCCCTGCCTGCGGCAGTCTGGTCACTTTGCAGTCACTTGAGTGATTGCAGTCGCTGTGTATACACCAAGCGAGCGTCTAGTGTATGCCTCGTCCATGAGTGGGGCTGAGGGACACGCTGGAGGGAGAGGACAGCCCCTGGCCTTGGAGAGTTTGTAGTCTCCTTTGAGAGAGATGAGGCCATTGGGTGGGGCAGGAAGAGCGTGGCCAAGGCGGGAACCCCAGGGAGGTCACCTTGAAGGGAGCGGGGAGGGATGCTGACTGGGCCGACTCAGCGGGGTGGCAGGACAAGGTGAGTCCGGGCCCAGGTGCCAGGGCAGGAGAGAGTGGGGAGCAGCCCAGGAGATGGCTGAGGTGCTGCTGTGAAGCCAGTGGTAAACTTTCACGGGCAGCTCGCTGTAGGGGGGGAACAGGCTACCCAGCTGCCCTAGCGGGGCCGGGGTGGGTCAGGCCAAAGCAGGAGAGGAAGACTGATGTGGGAAGCAGGTGGGCTCCTTGGAGACGTTTGGCAGTGGAAGGCCAGGTCAGTGTCAGGGTCGGTGGAACGTGAGGTCAGACTGGTAGGCTGCTTGTGTTGGGTTAACCTGCCTGACAGATGCTGTTAAGAAGCATCTCCCTCCTCTACACACTGAGTTACACAGCCTGCACGCTGACCAGCACTTTGCAACCACGGTGTTTGTCCTTCTCAGGAAACCCACGACCCGCTCACTACAGCAAGAAATTGAGCTCTTGTCAGATTTGCCCCTCTAATCCAATCCTGTGGTTTGAACAGGACAGGAGCTAAGGGTGTGAGTTTTTAGAGGGTTGGGGACCCATGCCAGGGTTCAGCCGTGGATGCAGAGCCTTTTTACAGGCCAGGCTGACTGATCCCCACAGGACGGGAGCCTTAACTGCACCCAGGGGCCACTGTGTGCTCCAGAGCCGGCCCGACCATGGCCCCGGGACGCTGCTCTGTGGCCGCACGTGCTTGCTGGACAGAGCAGCACCGGCCCTGAGTCTCGGTGGGACGGGGAACACGCCGAGGAGCCACTGCATCCGATGTCTCAGGCTTCCTGGGGACATCAGGTTAGGGAGAGAGTGAGGACACTGACCTTAGTCCAATCTCCAAACATCCTCGAAGAGCCTTCTCTGTAATAGGTGTTTACCCAGGGCTCCTTCCTGTGTGGAAGCTCAGACTCTCAGAGGAGATAGACAAATAAATCAACACTTTTAAGGAGACCCATCTCAAAGGCCAGGATGAACCGCAGTAATTTCACTGTGATTTCCCCTCACATAGGGCCTCCGGCTCTGCCTAGCACCCTCCAACATCAGGGCCCAAAGGGGTGAGGGCAGCAGGGACCCCCGCTTCTCTCACACCACTCAGTGCCTTCAGGTTGGTGGGAGTTAGGAACAGTCACCCGCAGATACAGTGACCGTGCTGTGTCAGCCCGAAAGACACCGTTAATGCCTCCTGGGCAGGATCAGCCTGTCCCCCTCCTCCCTGAATTCTGTCCTGTCATTTCCGACTAGTGTTGGCCTCCCCTCCCCTTGGTCTTTTAGAAATCCAATTTTACAAGCTGTTGGTCTTGAGTGTGGACTGTTGCATTTTATTAATTGGAAAAAAAATTATTTGTAACGACTTTTGTAGGCCGGTGCCCCCCCTCCCCACCGCCCCTCTCCAGCTGCACCCTCAGGGAAGGGCCCTTTGTGTTCCTCTTCTTACTGTTGGGAAGAGAACGGAGAACTGCCCTCTGCAGGCAGCGTGGCCCGTGGAGTGTTGCAGTGAAATGTCTTGGGCTGTCACACTGAGGAAGGATGTGGTATTTGTGCCTTTGGGGAGTAACCACTGGGCAGTGTGTCACGCTTTCAATGACATCCAAACAACTCTTGGTGGCCTGCTCAGAAGCGACCAGTTCCATTGGCCAGAACCACTAAAGGCCCTTTACCAAGATGGAAGCAAATCCTTCTCCTTGGGGTGTCTTTTCCTTCCCTTTCGCCAATGAGGCCGTTTCAGCCATGGATGGTGTGTGTGATCATTGGGGTGGGGGGGCTCACATCCTTACTTAGGGATGGCTCTTTGCCACCCAAGGTGTGACTTCTCAGCCCCCATTATGTGCGTCCCTAGGTCCACCTGCTTAATTTCTTTGCATGCTTCCAATTCAGTGTCCTCAAAGCCAGCCACCCCCAGAAGCTCTTTCTTGTCTGTGCAGTCTCCCCCAGCAGCCCTCAGGATTCGGTTCACACCCTTCCCATCTCCCGGAAGCCCTCCTTGGCTCTTGCGGGGCTCAGTGGTCTCTGTTCTCGGAGCTCTGATCTGAACAGTGTGGCTGGCTCAGCACACGATGACCATCGGCCTCCCTGCACTGACAGAGCCCCAGGGACCAGGCTCTTGACTCACTCCTCCTGTGCATCCTCGGGGAACCCAGCAGAGGAGGAGGGATCAATGAGTGCTTGCTGAGGGCCTGACTGACTGGATGGAGGCATGGCCGGCTGGCCCCGCAGTCTGTGCAGTTTGGTGAACTGGGAGCTTTTGGGGAACTTCCAAGATCAAAAAGGGCAGGAGAAGGAAGCAGCTGCACATGGCACAGAAGCAGGTCCCCCTACAGGTCTCCAGCCCTGTGGTTGTGGGGCTGCACATTTACGATCCCGGAACTGCAGACCTGGTGACATGGGGCAGTGAATCCTGCCCAGTGACTACCAATCAGCATGGTTTAGAAAACCCCCTTGCCCGGTAATAGGGTCATCATTTAACTGATGGCTGCTTTTTCTGCCATGGGCCTTTGACATCTCAAGTAGCCTTCCGTGAGCCTGGGCAAATAACATGCCTTGTGTTTATTTTTGCATATTGGGCTACCGAGGCTGACTGGTTTAGGACTGCATTGTAATTCTAATGGCCCCTCCGGAGGTCACTGAAATTAAACAGAGTATGTAATTTAAAACAGAAATAACCACAGTGGCACAATCTGTTAACTGGTCAGTGATAAGTCCACATGGTTGACTGCCTCCCTGTTCCTTTCTTATCACTGGTTTCCCTTCGCCACCAGGTGAGTGTTTGTGTTGAGTCTTGCTGTGTGTGTGTGCGCGCATGGAACTCTGGAAACAACGCAGATTCTTTCCTTGGTCTGACCTGGGTTTGAACCCCAGCTCTTCCTGGTAATCAGTGTGTGACCTTGGCCAGGTAACTGACCCTCACCTCTGTGGGTCTGCTGTGAGGAGCCATGGACCACGCGCCAGCCATTCTCAGGGAGGATGCAGGGGTGCACGCACGTGTGCGGACCAGCAGCGATAATGGATGGACTTGGCCTTTCGGTTCACTGCAGTATCCCCTAAAGTAGATCATTATTCTGTATGGAATAAATAGTGTTATCGGGCTGATATGCTTAAGGCTAATGAGCCCATGTCTAGCATCTGAGAAGCCAGATAACAAGACATGTTTTTCTCCATTGGCTTCTATTGATGTATTAATTAATGAAATCCAAGATTCCCCTTTGAGCTGGAGGAGTGTTTAAATCACTCCTGAGTGGAATGTGGTGCATCTTCGTTCCTGCTCCCAGATGTCGCAAAGGGCTGCGGAAAGGGCAGCCGGGTCTCCCTCTCTGGCCTGGCCCAGGTAGGAGCAGGGGCAGGTACAGCCAAGGGCACGCCCCTCCTCCATCGTCAGCCACGGAGGACCAGATAGAGCAGCCGGGGGAATCGCGGGCCCAGGCCTGCCTTGGAGCTCAAGGCAGCTTCTGCTCCACTCTACTTCCCTTGGGATTTCTGTCTTCAAACTGTCCCAAGACGTGACCTCTCAACTGGCTGTCTTTCTACTGACTGAAAACTTGCCAGGAACGAGGGGTATGAGGCCCAGGCAAGGCTGTCCCCACACTGTTGGTTGGTTTGTTTTGAGTGACCATCTATTGTGGAGAGTGGCCGCATGGCACAGACATGCCTGGGGTCTAGAACTAACTCCAGCACCGAGGAGCTGCACACACTTAGCAGAGTTGTTGAAAGTCTCTCAGCCTCAATTTCCTTGTCTGTGAAATAGAGACGATTCTAACACCAGTATTAATCCTAATATGAACACTAACACTAATGGGCATCCCAAAGGGTTGTCTTTGAAGATCACATGACCCAGCATGTGCGGTGAAGCTCCTGGAATGGGCTGTGCATAGAATAAACAGTTAAGGGCCACGGGGATGATGATTCTCTGTAACAATGGCAATACATCGCATTAAATATAGAACGGGAGGAATAAGATTGGTGAAAAAAGTGTTTCTTAGAAAAACGAAATTGCATTATTTTTCATACCTCCCAGTAACTTCAGCTTCTCTGATAATCTGTCAAGAAGCTATCTGAAAGAATCTGCTTCAATATTTAAATTCAGTGTGTGATTAGCACCTGATTTTCCATGCGGAAAGAGAAGGGCATTTGAAAAAGTTGTCACACTTCTCTCAGCAACCTTGCTAGAAACATTCATTTGTTATCTTGCCCCTCAAATAGCCAGGTACCACTGTACCCCATAGGTAACCATGTCCTATGCTCCATAGCTAACCTCATACCTCCACATCTCATAGGTAACCATGCAGCCACACACTCTACAAGGGCGCACCCCTACACCCCACAGGTAACCATATTCCCCTATGCCCCATAGCTAACCTCATACTTCCACATCTCATAGGTAACCAGGTACCTCCACATCTCATGGGTAACCATGCACCCACACACTCTATAAGTAACCATACACCCCCACACCCTACAGGTAACCATGTGGCCCTGTGCCCGATAGGGAACCATGCACCCCTGCACACTGTGTACCCTTGCATCCCAGTCCAGACCTACTGTCAAGTGAAGCTTCCTTTGCCATCTTCTCTCATTCCCAAGACTTCAGTCGTCACCTCCCAGCCTGCAGGAGCAGAGCAGCATCAGAAGCTCCCCGTATTCCAGCCACCGATGATGAGCTCTCCAGGGAGCAGCAGCCTCTAAGGAGCAGGGTGAGGTATCACACGGGTCACTGCTCTGTCGTCATGCAGTCCTGACCTGGAACACAGCATCGGGCAACATGTGCCGTGGGCCTCCAGGACAGACCACTGCATCTTTTCCCCGATTCCACTATTGGCAAGGGACAGAGGACACCCCGTAAGTGTCCATTCGCTTCCCGCACAGGTTGCCAGAACATTCTGGTGGTTAGTGCCTGCCAGCGCCCACCACCACAGCCCCCAAACCTTCCTTCTCTTGCCCGTTTCATATCCATATACTTCATGCTTTGCATCTCAGGCTTGACTCTATTTAGAATCAATAAGCACTTAGAATTAAAATTCGAGCCAAACTATAAACCATAAAAGCCCCTGATTATTTCATTAGTAATTTGCTAATTGGCATTAGATATTTAATTACACATTCCAAATATTTGATGAATTATTTTAGCTCCGCATAGAAAGCCAGTGATGGGGACTACATTTTGCAGGAAACGTAAAACGCCCAGGAAGTGTTAGCGTCTCTGTGTGTCAGAAGCCTGCACAAGTGGTTTTGCTCCTTCTTTGAAGGCGCCCACCCAGACACTCGTTAAGCCTAGCCTGGCACCCGTCGGCCCCGGGGCCAGTACCTCTCCCAAGCTCGCTTCATCAACAGCGCGTGCTGCTCACCCTTTTCTTACGGAGACGTTATCTTTTCTGCTTTGATCTGCTTCCCACAACATAAGGTGACCGCCCCTCCTCCCTTCTTAGCCTCCTGGTGGGCTGCTTTTTGACCTGGAAGAGAAGGAGTCGTTCTCTCACCCCTCGCCCCCCCCCCACCCTACTTCTGTCTCCCACCATCTCACAGCAGGCCCTGTCTGCATCGGACACCAGATGGCCCCCACAACCTTCTTAGAGTGGATTTGCATTCGACATTACTCCGTTTCGGCTCCCTCCCTTAAGGTGTGGGAGTGCTGCTTCTCTAGAAGAAGAAGGAAAAAAAAAAAAAAGATAATTTCAGTACAAGAAGAAATGCACAAATGTTCATTTCTGTTTCTTCTGGGATTCTTCTGATGGTAAGTGGGCACTGAATCCATGCAACCCCGAAAGTGTGTCCTATTCCTCCATTGTGCCTACGAGCCCAGGGTACTGGTCTCCAGCCAGGCTGGCCCGAAGTCTCCACGGGCCGATGCACAAGTGTTGTGGAAAGGTGTGTACTTAAAGCTGGGTGTTTGTTCTCCATCTGCCTGGCCTTCTGCGGAATCTGCTTGTCTCTCTGTCGCGTGGAAAGACTGAGAGTCAAACTGGACCTAAAAAGCAAACCAGCACAGCCACTCCCACACTGAGCTTACCCTGCACCAGACCAAGAGGAGAGTAAAATCTATTTTTCACATTGAATCCTCAGTTATTCTCATAACAGATTGTGGCAGGAGGCCACGTGTGGAACTTTCAGTGACCACTGCACTGAAGCCCGGGGAGGATGAACAGATAATATGGAAGCAAAAGCTGCATCCCACTCACAACCCTGCGATCCAGATCAGAAGGAAGAAGTTGGCTCTTAAAGGGCCAGCCATGCCCCGGGGCCGCTTCTGTGGAGTCTGGGTACTCACACCTCATCTGGCTACGTTTCTCAGATGCAGAGAGGTATGTCCTTAGGAATTAAGTTGAGGACACCAGCAGCCCTTATGTGACAGATGTAAATGCCCATTTTCTCACAGGCAGACTTGCTCCAAATTAAGCGCAGTCATTTTGGAATGTCTGTGCAAGGAGGTGCATTAAAGCTTGAAGACCCTGGGCTCTTCTATGTCTGTTGACAAACACTCTTGGAAGGAAGTAGAAGGAACAAAGAGAATCCATGTCCTGAACACTGGCCCCAGCTCTGCTCCACATTGGACCTCGAGAGTATCACTTAATTTCTCAGGTGGCTCAGCCAGCATCTAGGGATGGTGTGCCCCGCCCAGCTCATTGGTAGAGGGGATTCAGGGAGGGAGATGAGGTCTTGGGAAAGTTTGAGCACCAAACATCTGGAAGGATGTCGGGGGGAAGGGCGGTGGAGAAGGAGGCGATGTTGGCTCACTGGGCCATTAGCTTTCCCACCCCTTATCTGGCTTCTGAGCTTTAAAATTTATCTGTATTTTAACCAGCCGGTGTAAATAGACAGACCAGTTTTTTTTTTATGAGAAGCTGCCTCAAATCCCTTTGGAAATAGGGTGAGTATAAACTCAAAACCAATAAAGCGATTTTTCAATAGCAATCTAGCTCTACCGATCAACGGAGAGGAGCCCCTTTGCTCCTCCCTCACCTGGAGCCACCCTGAAATGGTGATGCTTCTGGAGCATGAAGTTTGTCCTGTCCCCAAAAACCCAGGATGAGTGTTAGGAGGAGAGGATGCGAGCCTGCATACAAGAGCCTTCGGGCATGTTCCTCACGGGGCTGAGTCCCACCTCCAAGCCCTGGCATCCGCTCTGACCTGGCCTCCACCCACACCAGAGCCCCATGACCCCCCAGAGCATCCTCAGCCTGCCCCTGCCTCTGCCCGCCTCTCTTTCTGGGCAGCACTTCCCAGACCCTTGAAAGAATCAGGTCTTCACTGGCTCAAGATCAGTGTTTAACAACGAAGAAAAGAGAACATGCCATAGTTTAAGTGGAAACAAAGAAAAGCTGTAGAAAGGTCTTCATCAGCTGGGTAAATCTCCAAGTCAAGGTGTGACAGGTCTGATTCACTGATTAAGCTAACTCCCTTGGCCTGGCTTGCTTCTTTCTGCATCTTCTACTTTCAATCCTTCAAGATCTTTAGGGCCAACAGCAGGGCCACCTCCTACAGGAAGCCTTTTTGGACAGACAGACAGAATGCCCCCTAAGATCTCTGACACATCCCCTTCGGACTCTTAACTTTGGGTAATGTCAGCTGTGTATACGCTGCTTCCTCCTGATGCACTGTTTTTCGACCTGGAAGAGACGGAGTTGGGGACACCATCCCTGAACTGGCTTCCTCTGTGTTTGCCCCACAGCCTAAGGCCTGGCACAGGTAAGGTGCTCCATAACTCTTTTGGTTTTAAATGAGTGGGCGGGTGAAATAAACTGCAAAAACCATCTTTGGGAGCTGGAGCAGGCAGAGCCCCCGGCATACTGAGATGCCCCAACTGCCCTGGACAGTGTGGTGAGGTTGGTCCTACACAAGTTCAGTGTCAAAGCTCTTGCCTCTGGACTCAGATAGTGTGTGGGAGGAAGTAGCCAGAAGAGGGGCTGGGGAACAGGCATGTCTGGAAAAGGCAAGGCAAAAAGTCACTGTCCCCTGCCTGGTGGTGAGAGGAACTGTGGTTCTCGGGGCTGGCCTTCCAACTGGACCAGATGGTCAGAATGATGTGGCTGATAAGACTGGGGAATGCTGGGGCAGCTACCCCGGGCCAAAGACCATCCAAGAAGAGACTCTTTACATGCAGTGCTCCAACTTTGAATCCTCACCTCTAACGCCTTGGAGCTTTTGAAGTGCTTTTCTGCCCGGAGACTGGGCTCTTGAGATTGGGGGCTTGGGTGGTGGAGGAGACCTTGGGATGTCAGGGGATAGGGGGCGATTGAAAAGGAGGTGAATTTCCAGAAGGGAAGATTTCTGGGTTTCAGTAAAAATGCCTGGTTCCAGATCACTGTTGGGTAGGGACCCAAATATGGAGCCACCTACTCCATCCCCAGCTTCTGTGCATATACAAGGTCACTGTGTCTAAGGATCTTAACAGACTGGAGTGTATCATTTTCCACAGGTTGTGCAAACACATATACACACATCCCCCCCCCCCCCCACACCTTTACATACATATCCTAAAGTTGTGAAGAAGATGAAAAGCTATGATGTGGACCGGTCTCTTAGAACATCCTCCCTGTCTCCCCTTCCCACACAGATGTACTACTGAACACCATGTGTCAGACACTGTGCCTGGGGGGTGGGCAGCAAAAAAGCAGCACTGTCCCTGCCCTCACGATACTTACAGCCTAGTGGGAAAGACACATGACAATCAAATCATCACACACACACTAATCACCAATAAAAGGTGACATTTGCTAGGAAGGACAGAAAAGGCACTGAGTTGAGGAGAACACCTGATCCAGGCTTGGGGTGGCAGAGGTCAGAGTAAGGCAGACCGACCGTATTTTGATACAATAGAGGAAAATCACTTCAAAGTAAAGGTGGCTGAGTTCACTTCTGCCTTCTAAGGATGTGTGTCTGTAAGGGGTAGGGCGGCACCACTCACATCAGCATATCAGCAAGGAAATAACTATTCCTGTTTTCTGGGGGCTAAACTTTGGAGAATTGGCGTAACCAGTGGGGCAGCTGCTGAACTTAAGAATAGGTCTGTGCATATGCGGACAGGTGGGTTGTGGGGCCGGGCGCGGGGTCTGGGGTCAGAGGGAGAGGCGCTAACTTGCTTCATGCGATAAAGTGCTAGGATTTATGTACGAATCCATTTATTTGAATTGCTGGAGGGTCAATGAAATAGGGAGAAAGAGGTGTCCTGGTAATAAGAGAAGAGGGGAAATCCAAGCTTGTGGAAGGATGCGAGCCTTTTAAGGAGGAGAGAAATCTATTATTTAGTTTGAAGCTGTCCGCTGTGTGTGTGGAAGAGCAGCAGCCCCCTCCCCGCTCCCCACGCCCCTCGACCCTACTAGGTCTGCATCATTAGTAAAGCCCTCCACCCAGGCTTCCTCCAGGAAGTGATGCTTTAGATGGGAGGTGAAAGGAGTTTAAGGGAAATGAGGGGGTTTGGCTGAGAGTAGACACTGGGTGGAAATAAAGAGACACCAGAAGCTCCTGAATTTGGCTGAAGCCGGAAGTTGGAGTCCTCGGCCCTGGGACTCTCGGGAAGGATTCTGGACTCGCCCCAGGTCACGAGGTCGGAGTTGGGGCTGCCGTTGACATGACATCTGGATTACATTAAGGCTGAGAACGGGGGACGGGGAACCTTTGCATTTGGCAATATGGTACTAACACTACTACCGTAAAGGTTTTAAACATCTGAGCACTAGTCAGATTGTACAGGGGAGAAAAGTCAGAATTGCAGGATTGTTTTAAACAAAATCTCTCATTAAATCTGAGTACGCTCAGCATCTGGTGCTAATGGCTAAAAAGTGTGGACAAGTGGGTGTCCTGCTGACCCACTTTCCTGAAGGACCGAGGACCATTTGTGACTAGCTCGGGGGTGGGGGTGCTGGCATCCCCAGGGTGGGGCTGAGACACTTGAAAACTGCTTGTCTTAAAAGGTTCTAAAAATGGTGCCCCACGGTGTCTGTGCCCATAGCCCCTGCTCGGCAAAGCCTTTGTGCACAGACAGAGCAAGGTACACGTCTGCTCCTTGTCTGAATTTCCATGATTCCAGACGATTTAGGAGCATATTAATGAAGCAACGGTATCAGGAATCCTGTGACCCCCCCCCCAACCTCCGCGAAGTCAACTTGGTAGGTCCTTCATGGGTCAGGGCCAGGGATGTGCTTCAACTTCGTACCTTCAGGCTGCCTGCGGTTTCTCTTGTCCCCCATGGCATCCAGAGACCGAATCTGCCTTTGGAAGGGAGTGTCCTTGAGAAAAGGGAGAGTTATACAGTAGGAGCCATTACACAGGGCTTCTCAGCAGCGGCAGGATTGCGTTTCCAGGCCTGATGTCTCTTTGTCCCGGGGGCTGCCTTGTGCACTTTGTCGGCAGCTGCAGCCTCTCAGAAGCCAGTAGCACCCCCCACCCTCCTAGTGTGACAACCAAAAATACCTCGAGACATTGCCCAGTATCCCCGAGGGAGGGAAGGGGGCATATTTGCCCCACGGTTGAGAATCAGTGACCTAGCAGAGGCAACTCACCAGAATCTGCCCGCAAAGGGCTTAAAATCTGCAAGGAAAGGCAAGCAAGAGCCCAGATCCAGAGGTCAAGAGGTCAAAGGATGCTGGAGAGAGGAGAGCCGGCATCTGAAGTCTTTAATAACTCTCCCCGTGATTCCAATTCCGGCCGGTCCCTTCTGCCTTTCTCTTTCCTGAGGACTGTATTTCTGAGGTCCTAGGTGACACATTCGACTCATTAAGGTTTCTTAATTCCCACATGAATTATTGCTGGAAGGGTCTTGAAGGCCCAGTATCTCGCCTTATTACACCTGTAGTTATGAGCAGTAACTACGGCCTTTATTACAACATTCAGCACCAGCCATTAAATTCGAGGCATGAAAATGACGATTTCACTCCCAAATCCACTTCCCGCTGGCACCTTTCCACGCAGGTTCTCACACCAAACCCAGCCTCCTGAGCACGCCTGGCCTAGGACCTCCCGAATGCCAGGGCCTCTCGGCTGTGACACCCGGTTTCCTGAGGCTGCCTGTCCATCGCTCTTCATTCCTGTGCACAGAGTCCAGTTTCTGGGTTTTCTTACGTGTAGGCATTAGCTAATATTGCAATAAATAAAGCAAAAGCTTGTGCTGTCATTGTCTCTCATTTCACCAAAGGATCTTTCTTTTCCCTATACAAACGCAGTAGGGCTAAAACCTTCCTTGTTTAGCTTGGGGCTAAACACACCCTACACGAAGCAGGAAAAAAAAAAATCGTCTAATTTTTTCAATGAAAGCCTGTGCCAGTCAAAGACATTCTTAGCTCCTCACGCTGAAGAGGCATCAAAAATGTACAAATATTGGAATCCACAGCCTTGACAGGCGAGTTACCGTGTACACAATTATGAAAGGGAACCGAATTAAGAAAGAGTGTGCCGAATACCTTTGAAATATCCACGAAACCGTGAACACGGCTTCATTTTAATGTTTCTGATTTTCCCCGATAACGAGGAAATCGTCCTCGTTTTCATTGGTGGAAGTTCTTAAAGGTTTTAAAATCTGAATATTAATGCTGCTCAATTGTGCGGTGTAGAAATGGCTTTTGACAAATCTGCGGGGTTCCACTTTGAGGCCACGGTTGAAAACGTGAGGGACGGTGACCCCCGGGAGCCCGGGGACCGTCGCGGACACGGCGAGGAAGGGAAGAAAGGGCGGAGAGGCGTCCTGGCCGCCAGATCTTCCCCTCCCACGAAAGAGTTAACAGAGAGAAATAAAATCAGATATGTGTAGCCTCCAGACGTCCATTAAAGTGCAGAATGCTGTTTTCTATCACAGATTATATGCCAGATGTTCAAACTATCTCTAATCATTGCAGATGTAATGGAGTAGAATGCTACAGTTTGTGAGTTTACTGGCATTAATCCTATATACTGCACAAGGGAAAAGATTTTAAATATATAATTATATCTCATTAATACTCAGGTTTTATTTCCTTTCAATGGAACAGGACTTATTAAAGCAACCATTTACCGCATGTTTTCTTTCAGGATTTGGCCCTGGCATCATCCTGTGTGCATTCGAGGTATAAGTATGTACTAACCTGGGTGCAGAAAAACACCCAGGAACGGTTGTGAGTCCGCTGCTACCCAAATTCACTTTTATATGCATGAGATGTTTTTATATTGTAAATTGATAAGAGGGACTTAACCGCATGCCTTCTGAGTTGCTACTCGGGTTTTCTTCGGGCCGGAAATATTTGTATTTCTTAATTTGGAAGGAAATGGCTTGGGCTCTGTCTTTTTTATTGCAAGTTGTGGGGAAGGTGCATGCACCCAGGGCTCCAGAGAGGCCCTTCGTGGGTGTGGGTGAGAGCAGCCTGGAGTCCACGTTCCCCAGGGCTTTGCGGGATTCACCGAAGGACTAAGAAAGTATTTGTGTGTGTGTGTGTGTGTGTGTGTGTGTGTGTGTGTGTGTGTGTGTTTTGTTTTGCTTTGTTTTTCCCAGAGCATCACCAGGATTAGAATGTATCTCAAAAGGGGATGATGGGATGAGGAATAAAGAACTTCCCTCCTGAGCACCCCCCAGGATCTCTCCCTCAAATAAAACGGCACCCTTTTCACCGTCCCGCTAAATTGGTTTGAGATGACGGACTGTCTCCGGAGCTGATGGCCAGCCTCCACACTCGCAGTGGTGTCTCTCCCTACCTTCCTCTGCAGCCAGCATCCTCTCTGCTCCGAGTCAGGGTCCCGCAGCTGGGGCCAAAGTGGCCCCCTAGGTAGCGAATGCACACACCCCGAGCTGGCAAATTCTGGGGTTTGCTTCTTCATGACCAGAGAGACAGAGTTCTCAGGAACCCTGTCTTTTCTCTGGACTAACTCGTAATTCACATACGATGATTTATTGGATTATTTTAGTAATGAACTCCCGACCTACACGGACTGTATCCACCTTGGTCTCTGAATCCCTTGTGCCAAGTACGGTGCCTGACACAGGACAGGCTCTCCCTACCTCTTCCTTAAATGAGAGAGGTAAAGAATAAATTAATAGAGAGTTGAAGGCCTTTTGGGAAAAGCTGGATGGGGCTGACAATTTAACACAATGTCCTTAGCTATCTCTTTTGGCATGGAAGAGAGTTTGATGGATTCTGCAATAATGAGATTGACGAGACAGATGGTCGCTGCCAGAAATTCAGCAAAGGCCAGGGTGATGGAGAGGACAGCTCTGGGTCAGATCCCTCTTACCAGGAGGGAGCACTGGAAGCTCTGTTGTGGTTTTAGTGCCTTGGAGAGGAGATGATGGCCAAGAAGAGGGCCTGTGATGTGGGAGCCTGGGGCCGAAGGGCCAGTGATGGGGTGGCCAGTGACAGATGCCAGCACCTGGAGGCCCTGGAAAGTCCAGAGGGATCTTGTGGAACAAAGGGGTATAGACTGCAATAAACAGGCAAGAGGATTGGGAGAAGGAGTGGAAGGAGTCCACGGGTGTCTCTGAAATGATTCCAGCTCATCAAAGTCTTCTGACTTCCGGTTTGTTTTTTTGTTTTGCTTTATGGTTTTTTTGTTTTGTTTATTTTTTTTTGATACTTAAGTTATTTCTGGATACTGCCAACTGGATAGACAGTCTCAGCTACTCTTTCTCTCTCTTTTTCTCTTTATTTTTCTCCTTTCCCTCGCCCCTGCTCCTTTCCCATTCTTTGCGGGACAGTAAAACCAATAGGAAAAAAAAAAGTCAACCCTGAGTATTTGCCTCCTGAGAGAGCTGGAATGGACAGATCTCAAGCATTATATGGAGAGAAATGTCCACGTTAGAATTATGTTAGACTAGGTGTTGGTAGGGGGCAGGATGAGGGGCTAGTCTTCACCCTCTTTTCCTTCTTTGGAGTTCTGAGGAAGCCAGAGCTCCCAGACCAGGAGTGGGGCCCAGGCTAGGGAGCAGCTGGGGGCCTGAGCCAGTGATCCCGGGGAAGGACCGGCAGACTGAGCAAGGCAGGCCACCTCCCATGGCTGCCCCCAGGGCCAGTGGTCAGTCTCCGAGGACCTGGGGCTGGAGGAGAAGGGCTGGCAGGTCCAGAGGGCAGGGGTTGGACTGAGGTGAGAGGACTGGCAAGTAGAGGGGGTCCCTTTAGGAACGAGACCACGGTGACCAAGGAAACACCAAAAAGGTAGGATGGAGGGTGGTCAGTTACATCACAATGGTGACAAGTGGACTTGACTGAACAGGGATGGAAAGGAAAGTTGACCCAGAAAACTGAAGAGCCCAGAGGTCTAGAAAATCATACTCATGCATTTCCGAGGAGGACAGCAACCCTGTACCATTATTTCCCTATCGTGTTATCAACATCCGTTTTTAGAAACGTCTCTATTCACAGCCTGTTTCCAGTACAGGAAAGTTGACTTCGGATCGGGATGGAGGGAGCTCTCTCTCATTGGATGCCTGCTTAATGCAGAAAGGAAGCTAAAAAAAAAAAAAAAAAAAAAAAAAAAAGATGAATTAATAGGTAATTGCTCAAAATAGATACGTGTCAAGACTCATCACACAGGAGTGTATGGATGAAACTTGAACATTTTAAAAGGTGTGATATGTCAGATTGCCTGAGGGGACCTGCCCGCAGGTGATAAGGAATCGGAGCCCCATTCAACTGGTTGTTGGGGTGGTGGTGGGTGGCGAGGGTCGTGGGATGGCTCCTCCTCTACACAGGTGGTCCTGAGGAAGTCACCTTGCCTTGAGGCGTGAGTGGAGGTTAGCCTGGCAGGAGGACACCCTGTGCAGCCAGGCTCCAATTCCGAGGTGGGGCCACGAGGTCCCCGAATAGCCCTGTGCCGGGGTCTGGTGCCTGGCAGGTGCTTCCTGGGGGCTGAGTGAGGGATGCGGTCAACCCTTCACAAGTCGGACTGGTCAGCACACAGAGTGAAAATTACCCGTTTAGCAGCAGAACTTTCCGGAAGGCCTCATGATAGCATGTCCAGAAATGATTCTCTATCCAGGCTGCCTGAAAGCCACCATCTCCCGTGTCATGGGGAATCTCCACACACTGCATGGAGCTTATCCTTTGTTTACTTTCTAGAAAACGTGGGGTCCAAGGGCCACAGACCGGCTGTCAGGCCTCCGCTGCCAGGCGGGTGTTGACAGACCTGCCTCTTCTGCCCTGCTCAGCTGACTTCTCTCCCGCTCTTACACTTAGAAGGAGCCGTGCATCTGCGTCAGTTTCTCTGCCACTGGACTCTGAGTTCCCAAGGCCGGGGACCCGGAGCCTGGGAACAGGGGTGCTGGAGCCTGGCTGGCTCCGCTCGTCAGCGAGGTCCCCCTTTACTGACCCTGTGACTGTAGGTGGGCAGGGCCCTTAACCTCTGTACACGCTTGTGTCCTCTGAGCAGAGACTCATAGGGCACTCAGAAGAGTGTCTGGTTCTCTAATGTTGCAGGCAGTGTCCCCAGCAAGCTGGCTCTAATACAGAGGGTCACGTGCAGCCGGTAACCTGGGGAGGGCTCTGGGAATCACACCTGGAAAGGGGTGGGGGAAGGAGGATGGGACAGAGGCCGAGTCAAGCTGCCACGCGGGCCCAGTGACATCCCCAGCCGTCCCTGCAGAGAACTCTGGAGCCAGAATGGCTTTTCAGAACTGCCCAGAGTTGGGCTGAGATGACAGGCCTTTGCACTCTTTCGTCAGCAGTCCCTGGGTGTGGTCTGACCCTGGCTGAGGTGGCTCTCTGAAGCTGAGACCATTCTGGAAGGAACCCACAGCTGGAAGCTGTGTGCTGAACTCCCAGAAGCTGGGGCAACAAGCCCTTCCTTAAAGGGGGTCTGGGTAGGGTGTCATCTGTCCCCCACCATCTACTCCTCAGGCTCTTCAGATCCACTTTTTAGTCTTTTAGTTAATGACAGCGATATTTACCGAGACTTGCTGGATAGACACTGCTCTAGCACTCTGTAAATATTGCCTTATTTAATCCTACATGCGTATTATGATCCCCTATTCAAAGATGGGGAAGTACGACAAGGCTTAAGCAACTCGTCCAGAGTTAGAAAGATGGTAGATGGAAGGAGCAGGGCTTTACTCTAGAAAAATGTACCCACCCGACGAGCTGTTTCTACTCAGGACGCTTCTGATTCCCTTTATACACGTTCAGGGAGCAGCTCTCACAGGATTCCTGTGGGTCTCTCTTCCCGAGGGAAACTGAGAGCAGGAAGGTTAGTAAGATGAACTGCATCGCCTGCTGCTGCTGCTGCTGCTGCTGCTGCGTCTCGGAGTCCCAACTGGTACCCAACCTCTACCTCCCCCCAGTGTCCATCCTCACTTGCCCTCAGCCTCAGCTGGCACCTGTGCTGGTCTGAACGGCTTACTTGGGGCCATGGCCCAGAACTTTCCCCTTAAAGGGTCTGAGGGTTTGAGTTTCTGGTCACGACATCTCTCTCAAGCCAGAGTCATTGCATTTGTCCATTTACCACCATAATTGGGCAAGGGAAGGCCACAGGTGCCCACGTAGATCACCTGGTTGCCAGCCCTTCTCCCAGCCTAACATCCCCCTGTTAGGGTCAGTCACCTTGCAAAGATGGTGACTGCTCTTCTTACCTGTTGGCCCCTTGGCACAGGTGTCTGGAGTGACCAGGGGGCAATTGCAGCTTGTGATTAAATGTAGTTCATCACACTAACCTTTCTCGTCTAAGTTTCCCTCAGGAATAAAAGCTCTCTGTGCATCTTTGGTGGGAGTGTCCTCTTTAGGGACCCAAGGTCTTCAAAACTGCAGAGCTCAGAATTACATTGTTCAGGAAGACCAATTCTCCAGTGGGAGACTGGGGATAATGGTACATAGGACCACTCTTTCTCCCCGTCCTGGGTCTCTGGACCCATGTATCTTTCTTTCGTGCACACAGTTTTGTTTAAGAGCCTTGGAGTCGAAGTGTCTACTGCATCCCATAGGATGGCTCCTTAACTTATAAGTTGTGGCACTTAAGTTAGCCTTTCACCAGTGCCTTCTGCAGGCTTGTTCCTGCCTTCTCTCAGACTGGTAATTTCCAGATGATACGCTATGTGATACAACCAGAGGGTCCCATGGTCATCAGCCCACCACCACTTCTCTTTTGTTATAAAATTGGCCCCCTGGTCTGATGAGTAGTGATGTGGCTGAGGCTTTGTGGGTAGAAAAGGCAAAGCCAAACAACTCAAGATACATTTTTTTTTTCCTACTGGAAGGAATTGCCAGACTTTCCAGGGCAGAAGAAGGCTAATGCTGTCAACTTGCTACCATCCAGCTGGTTGGTTTCCTCCGGGGATGGTGCTGTATCTGGATCAGTGTTTGTTTCTATTGCTGTTGGTCAGGTTGAACACTTGGCAGTGGCAGTAGCTTTGGTAAATGGAAGACGGTACATAGCCTCATCCTGCCACCGTGCCTGTGCTGGTCACATTGCTCCTTGTACAGCCCTGGGGTGGCCAATGAGAGGATGGCCGATGCCGGTTGACCATGCATTTGTCTGCTGGGCGTTAGTGTACCTACTACGGTGGAAGCTCTCTGGTGAGCCTTAATATAATGCAGAGATCTTCATGCTCATTCCCGCATGTTAATCCATGTGTCTCTATCCAAAACCTTTTATCCTTAAGTGTTTTTCAATGTAAGTTTTATTATTATTCAGGGATGATGAGACCAATAGATCAGAAGATGACTGTCATTGAAAAGATAGGTTGTTACTCACAGTTTCCCAGAGAAGGGGGCATGCCACACCATGTACGGCTGCGCGGGGAAGCACTGGGAGGCAGAAGGTCAGGGACGAGTGTGGGTGAGAATCTTTGTCATGGTTTCCATGGGAAGCCACGTGCGAGGCAGGGTAAGTGGCTGAAGCAGGTTTGGGATTGGCTAGTTTGACTAATTTCAGCAGACTCCAAGGCGTAGGGGCTGCCTACACCCTATTTGGTACCTAGTCCTGGGGTAATTAGGGGCCCAGAGGGTAGGAGACCTGTGAGAATCCAGTAAAGGAGGGGATTGGGGGTAGGATTTTGGATTCGTTGACTTGCATATGAAAAGCATGCTCAAAGGGCAATTGTTTGCTCTTGGGCAATTGTTTTCTCTGGCTGACTTCTCTTCCAGGTCAGCAAGAGAAAACTCTCATCTCATGATGTCAAAGCATCATAAAATGCAGAAAACTTAACAGGTATATTTTAATACACTAATGGCTCTTGTTCCTGGCCCCCTCAGTTAGCCTGGCTATTTGCCGTTGTCCGTGTGTCCCTATATATTCTGATCTTGGGTTACTTCTTTGTCCGTATAATTAGATGGCCAGATGCACTGCCTAAACTCTGCCCATTGAGAGGATTTCCCCTCACTATTATCTTCAAAGACAGTCCTGACTCTTTCAAAGTCCCTACTCCTACCCCTGAGTCGGGCTAGAGTGTCGTTGCTGTCCATTTTCACCTTTAACCCACATACTGAGCTGCATCATCTGTGAACCAAGCCTGGGCCTTGTCTTCCCCTCAAAGCCATCGGATGAGCTCAGGGAGAGAGCAGAGTGGTGAATGATGTGGATGGAGGTCAGAGCTACCTGCCCCTGCAACTTGCTTGCGTCCACTCACCCTGCCCTGCTTGGTTCTGGATAGGCCCTTCCACCCTCCAGGGGTTACTGCTGGGCCCCCCCTGACATGGTGATATGTTGGGGTGTCACTTGGAACCCCATGGTCAGGCATACCATCCTTATGAGGGCCCAGCAGTTACACTGGGAAGTGTTTTCCGAAAGACACACCCCTCTGCTGCAGATGGGAAATCCTTGATCCAAAACCCCAAGGACCGACAGTGTGATTCTCCCTTTGGGATTTGCCATAAACGCCACACAGCATCATTTCCCCTCACTGATAACTGAAGCGCTAGGGTCTGCTAGAAAACAGGGCCCAAGCAACAGGGCTGATTGCATCACAGGCTAGAGCTGTTACAGAACCCTTTGCTCCTCTGGACACCATTCAGAGGTAGCAGATTCTCCATTACTCCATGTATAAGGAAGAGCAGTATTTCCAGAGGTGGAAAATGCCAAGATGCTAGAACAAGGCATTGTGCTTCATTCTTGTTGGTGGGAGGCAAAACTTATATGTCACAATGAAAGGGATGTCCTGTCCCTTTACTGTTCAACTCCTGAAAATGTTACTAATGTGGAAGGGCTCTGAGTCTTTGAAGGAATTTTTCTCCCACCCTGTGGAACACGTCTTACCAAAGCTTCAAAGCCCTGTTGGATGAGATTAGCAAGACGCCATTGATGTAGGGGGTCAAAGGGATGTTCCGTGAGGTCTCCCAATGGTTCAGATCACTTTGACTACCTTGTGACCAAGGATGGGAGTGTTAAAAGCAGCGGTGAAAACCTGTAGACATATACTGTTGTCCATCCCAGAACTGTTTCTGATCCTTTTTCTGATTGTGACAGAAAAGAATACAATTGCTGAATCAAAGGCTGCAACCATATTCTTGGGACCACATTGATCTCCTCTAGTGAAGGTGCTACGTCTGATACGGAAGCCGCCATTGGGGCAAGTGCTTGGCTGAGTTTGAGGAGCCCATTGTCATTTTCCAGGATCCATCTGGTGCATCTTTTGTGCAAGGGCTGCAGTAGTGAAATAATCAGAGATGCGATGGAACCCACCACCCTTGTATCTCTTAGATCTTTAAAAGGAGCACCAACTTCTATCTCCCTGGGTTGCAATATTATTGTTTATTTTCTATCTTCATTTGGGAGGGGGGCAGTTACAGAGGCCTCCACTTGGATGCCGTCCCCTTTACAAGAGCTCTTACAGGCAAGGACTCAGCGTGCCAATTTCCCAGTATATCTGTACTGATGTCCCATCCGGGGGAGCCACTGTGAGGCCAACTTTGGCCAGAACGCCACTGATGACATGTGTCCCCTATATCTCCTTCTACCAGGAGATTGTGATCCCTCTTTGGGTCTTTGGGTATCAATATCAACTCAAACTTTGCAACCAACAGTCTTCAAAATGTTTGGACATTTCCCTTTCCCCAGGGCACAGTGCAGTCCTCTCTGGGGAAGGACTCAGAGAACTATTCCTGGGTATACCTGCCACGGTGTTGCAGGATCTTCCCTTGTGGGGACATGGCTTCCTCTTCATTCAGTGGGTTCCAGGTCTGAAAAGTGGACAAGGGTTTTTTTTTTATGGGGTAGCTTTTTATGGGGGTAACTGCCTTCAATCTTTCAATCATTTATCTTTGATTTTTTTTTTTTGATGGTTACAAACTGAGTAGTGTTCTTGTCTATTTTGCCTCCACCGTGTTCTATTAACCATCTTGATAACCCTCCAGTGGATCAGTGGCCCTCTGACCTTGCCACTTACTTCAGTAATTACATCCCCCTGGCTTCTGGTGATTAAGCACCACATTATGATTCCTCCTCTATTGTTTCAGTAATTTTTCTCTTGTCCTCATTGCCCAGTTCTGTAAACATCTTCCTCTACCACAGCTGTGGTCCACACGGGGCAGTTACCATTGAACTTCACAGTGATGCTGCTGGCCCTCCCACCAGCGCATTCCACAGGCCTTTTGTGAATCATATACTCTCTAAATTTTCCAGTGGAGCAGAGTCATCTGGGACTTGGCCTTCCAGAGGACATCCATTCTGGCACGCCTACATCTGAGATCCTTTAAATTCCTTCTTCCACTATCTACCTTGGGAATTTCAGCATTAAAACCTCACTTAGTGTCAGTCTTTGCTTCTTTCATGCTCCTAGGAGGCATCTTGGTAGCACTTCTTGCCATCTCTTAAGTTCTTGCCAAGCTCTTAAATCTTGCATTCTGAAAGGGCCCTCCCAAGTTGACGAAGTGTGTCTAATCCAACCTCTTGTTCTGCTTCCCTTACTGAAGAACCGTCAGTGTCCAACCCTGTGTGTAATCCTCTGGCTCCAGTAGGTATATGCTGGAGAGGTCTTGCAGAGCCTTTAAGGTACAACCCTTTTCCTCTTAGCATTCCCCCAGCGGGGTTATGCTGTAATTCAGTCTTAGTGTCGGAGGTGGGTAAGTAAATAGAGGTCAATGTCGAGAGGCATGTATCTTGTGATCTGGGAGAGGACTTTGCATTGCCCGCAAGCCAGAGTGGGGGTTACCTCTTGATGGGGAGAGGTGAGCCACTTCTGCAGGGTCAGACGGTTCTGGGGAATCTGGAGATTTACGATTTTCCCAGGCATTCTTCTGATGTCTCCATCCCAATGCCAGGGTCTGACTTTTCCTCAACAGGCATAGCAGACCTGCCATCTTGGGACCTGTGAGTCTCACCTTCCGTGGAGCTCAGCCATCTAGTGACTCCATCTGATGCTTGATCCTCAGCTCCTCCACCCTCCTGCTGCAAGAGATGCATGCCCTTGTGTGTGCTTCCCAAGAGGCTCACTTTGGCTTCACAGTAGCTTTCCAGTGGTGCTGGATTGCTCCCATCTTTTCATTCTCTTTATCCAGGTGACAAACCAGTTTGGCTGGATTCCAGCGTCCTTTCAGTTATTTCCCTCATATTCTCCAACTACCAGATTACATTGCACCAGCACGCGGACTGCCTTATGTGAGAACGCCATTCCCATCAGCACCTATGAAAGTTTTAACTATTAGACGGACGCCTGTCAGGAGTGATGGTTTATTGCCATCAGAATGGAGATTGAGCAATCCAGCTTCAAAACCCCACCTCAGGACTTCTTTCTCTTGGACTCCTTGCTTTCTCCTGTTTCCAGCTGTCACAGGTTGTGTTTTCTGGGAAGCAGACACTGGGGCGGAGTTTACCGTGCCCAGTGGTTATAAACATGTGCATTTGGTCTCAGCCCCTGCAGAAGGAAAGGAGGGGAGGCAAGATGAAGCAGCGGGAGAGGTCAAGCTGCAACCCAGGCTCGACGACAGCCCACAGGGAGCTTTGGAGCCAGAAGGGCCCTTAAGAGTTGTGCTGAAATGGCCAGGCCTTCCTACCCCTGTGGTCACCAGTTGCTGAACATGGGATGCCTGGGAGGGGCGTGACCTTGGGTGAGGCGGTTCTCTGCTGCTCAGGCAATTCCAGAAGCAGCTGACAGGTGACAGCCACCTGCTGACAACACTCCTGGCATCTAGGGCAGAGATACATCAGCGGAGGGAGACCTGGACACATCACAGTGTCGTCCACGATACAGGTGTTGGTTTCTTTGATTGATCATTGTTTCTCTTTCCCAACCCTTAAGATAATACTAAGCACATAGCAGGCAGTCAATAACATATATTGTTAAATAAGTGAAACTGGGCAGAATGTTTCTGGAGCATCCTGTATAGATACTGGCCTTGTGCTGAGCAATAGCTGGGGCTCACTGAATTGTTCACTGAACAGAGAAATCAGGGGCTGCCAAGTCAGGCTGCGCTGGGCCTACTGTCTGGCTTGTCCCTTCTCGGCCATGTGGCCACAGCAGGCTCACAGAGATGTGGGCCGGCATCTCAGTGGCCAGTAATTAGAACATCAGGATGGAGGTGATCAGGAGAGAGACATCTTCGTGCACTGGGCCAGGCACCCCATAGCACCCACATTTGGGCCACAGAACTGGGGGACATCTCTGTTCCCTGCAAACAAAAGTTGACCAGTCTGCAGCAGAAGCCAGTCAAGAAGCAGATCCCACAGAGATAGGACTCCAACATTTAAATAACCTATTAAATGGCTTTCACTGTCAATAATCTGATTTGCACTCAGGCAAGACAAGTTGGATGCTTTTGAATGGCCTCAAATACGTCAATATGTAACAAGAAGATAAGGAAGAGAATTAGGTTCAGCACCCAGGCTTTTGCTTCCCATCTTTCATTTTCTTGGCGAGATGGCTAAATAGTTTTATATGGAACCAGAAATTGCTGCCTAATGCTAATTTGCGAATGATACAATCAGTGCTGAGGTAAATGATATAGAGAATTGATACTGGAATAAATTGGGATGTGTCCCTTTAAATAACGATATCGACAAAAGTTTGGCACAGAGGGCAGGGGTCTTCGTTAAGCAACGACGCTCTTCCTGAGAGAGGAGACTGGATTTAGAGAGACAGGCATCTGGAGTCAGAGGCAGGCTGGTACCTGGGCTCCTCTGCCTGCCAGCCCTGTGACCTTGGCAAGTGACTTAACTTCTCTCAGCCTTCACGTCTGTTAGATGAGTGATAGATGTCACAAGGTTGTTATGAGGATCACATGATATATCGCATGGACAACACCGAGCACAGCACTTGGCACAGAACCACCGATAAAGGTTGGCTTTTACTAGTTCTTATAATTGCTCAGCCCCTATCTGAAGGGCTGATCACTGGCCTCCAGGGAAGGTGGAGCTGGGGGCCATTTCTGGTGTGGTAGGTCATGTATGCAAGTGTTTCTAGGTCATTGCACGGAGAGCCAGCCTCCACTGGATCCTCTGGGGTAGGTAATTCCGGGCATCAGGATGCTCATCTTCTTGAGGGAGGATTGTGGTTGCAATCCCAGGAAATCCCATACAAAGCTCTTTGAAGTTTTGAGGAAACCTCACGTTCTTATTGAAATGTCCCTCATCCCACAGGCTGCTCCCTGTTTCCCAAACCCAAAGCCAGATCTTCTCCAAGGCTGGGAGCCCTTCTGAAACAGCTCCAGGTCTTGGATCTCACACAGCCAAGCCATGTGGTGAAGCATCTTCCATTTAGATGCTCTGAGAATGGAAAGCCCTACACCTGGCTTAGCAGTAGAGGAACCTTCCCACCTCCAAATCCTGCAAAGCACTTTGGGCACCATATCCTATTTTTCTGCTATCATCATTTGGCTACTTTATTTTCTGATTAGTCTGTGAGCTCCCTGAGGATGGCTGTGGTGTTTTTCTCATCTTTCAGTGACCAGCATCCATATTAGACCACGAGAGGAAATTGGGTTAATGGGGTTTCACCTTGCTCCATTGCTTCTTCTTTCCATGCGTTTGCTTGGGTGTCTTAAGGCTGCAAGACGGCTGCTGGGTGTGGATCCTGTTAAATACTGCTGCTTTCTGAATCTTGGGATGAGGGAGGTATTTCAAAAAAGAGGTGGCCTTGGGAAAGAGCTTTTTAGAAGGCTCTTTCTTTTTCATGCTTTATTTTTAATTCTTTTTCTTTTCTTTGGAATGCTTTGCAGAGAGAAGATTCCAGCCCTAAATAACATTAAAAATGCTACAGGCATCACTCCTGAGTTCAGACAAATTCTGCAGAGGAGCTGTGTTCCCCGAGAGACTCTGAATTTTTTTTTTATTGCTACTGGTTTTAGGTTACTTATTTCAGTAGCAGGAGTCACTCTTGGCTAATGGGGCAGAGCACTACATGCCTTGTTATTATTGTCACTTATTGTTATATTTAGCAGGGGGTAACGTGCACATGGGACTCAGTTTCCCTTTGGCTGAGACAAAGGTAAGATACCAATGTGGCCTAGAGATGATAACAGGGCCTTTGTGAGCATCATGGCCAGAGCTGGCTGATCAGGGTTTGCTTCCCCTGGCCTGTCCCAGCTCTCCATCCTTGGTTCCAGCATCTCCGCCCTGGCTGACCCTGAGTCCCTGTCTGTGCAGCTTTGGCTCTCCTCACCCTTCACATCCCTGCTTAAATCATCCCGCTTCTCAGGTGCCCTCAGGTTCCTTCCTCCCACCGACATCACAGAGAGTGAAGATGAAGACGTGTAGCCTGCAAAATGAAGGGAGGGTCCTGGTGACTGAAGTAAGTACTCATTAAACATGGGGTTGCCAAAGGGGGAGAAGTTCAGCAGTACTTTGTGGCTCTGTCCTTTGGCCACCTCTGCTTCCTATGCAATGTTAAGAGATTGAGGAGGACCAGTTGTTAGTGGTCACTGGAACCAAAGACCTTCTGATCCGGGAAATTGATTTCACCCATTCATCTTCAGTTGAACTGGAGCCAAACGGTGGCTTGTAATAGTCATTTGAACATGTTGAAATATTATTTCTAAAATAGTCATTCAACACAACCTGTCTGAAAGTTTTCTGGAGAACAGATATTTTTGGAATCTTTTTGACAGCCAGGCCAGCATAATTGTGGAGAGAATGACTAATGAGTATTCACTTTGTCTCTGAGCTCCACTTTTTGCTAACGAGGTTTATTGAGTGCCTACTGAATGCTTGTGTGATTTCGTAGTGGACAAGCTCTGTGGCCTGCGATACCTGTCAGGGGGTTCTGGGTGTTAAAGGCTGTCCCCCAAGAAGAGATATCTGTTAGTCTATGACCAGGGCCCTCTCAACAGCCCCACTTAGCCAAAGGGAATTTAGAGGCAAACATAGATCTGAGTAAAGATTGATAAACAGGAGGTTTTCAAAGGTGCTTGAGTTTTAAAAATACTTCCTGACTCCATGGTCTCCCTAAGAGGAAACTGGGGCGTTCCAAAGTGGACCTCATGGCCTTGGGTTATTATGGGAAAAACAGGAATGCCTTTTGCATCTTCTAATTCAGTTGCAGGCCTGGTAGAGAGCTGGCTTCCCCAACAAAGAGACAAAATCCTGGCTAGGGAGCTCGGAGGCTGGGCCTCAGGGGCCCAGGACCCAGCACTCAGGTCTGCACCAGAGCCCCATGCAGCCAGAGAGCTGCAGGCCACGGCCGGAGCTGGACAGCACCCAACACTAAATCCATTCTGTTTCAGCCAGAATGAGTGTGTTTCTGAATAAGCTCTCGAAACCGTGAGCGATGGAGCTCCCCACACTGAAAGGGATGAGAAAGGTGGAGACAGAGCGCCACTGACTGATGTAATGTTCACTTCCTAAATGGGGTGGAGGGGGGCAGGCGGGCCGCAGATCCATGCCCTGCCTCCAATCTCAAGAAAAGTGGCCTCATCAGGAGGGGAGAAGGTCAGGGAGGTTTCCCAGGCCGAGACCCTGTGAGGTCTGATAAGAAAGGGAGCAATTTTAAAAATCAATGGAATATTTACCAGGATCTGAGCATAGTCCTTAATCTATTGCCAAGGATGCTTCCCAGGTATCTATAAATAAAAGACGCTTGCCCTTCTGAGCAGGTCTCCTAGAAACTGGAGAAAGGTGCAAGGCAGAAAAAAGCCCTCTCCACATCAGAGTCTTCTCTGATAGACGGCACCTCCCGCCTGACATTTTCATTAGCAGGAAATTTATGTGCCTATTTCTGTCTGTTGTAATGACCATTCGTAGCCATAGCATGGTGGCGGCTAATGGACAGGAATGGGGAAAAATTCTTTAATTAATGCAAAACTGAAGCATTTTCTTTCTACACTTTGAGAAGCCAAGTAATTCACAGCAGCTCTTGGCACTCGAGTGGAGGTAAAATAATTATACACAATTTCTAGTGATTAAAAGATTGTCAAATAATTTTAGTTACATCTTAAAATTATTTATCTTGTAAATGAGAAAGAGTGAAGAAGATGAGAGTGATGCTCTGAGGTTCAGAGAAGACCCCACAGAGACTTCCTCCTGGCTTGCTGCCCGCCCCTGGGCTCTGGGCTCTGAGTCTGGACCTTGTCCCTTGCTCGGTCTGGCTGGGGCTCTGCCACCACCCAGGTGTGGTCATCTCTCTCTCACATCCTCTTTGGTTCTCCCTTTGTGTGAGTTTTTCTAAAATCTCTGAGCCTCACTTTTAAAATTCAGTTCTTACATGATCATTCAGGCTTAGTTGGAAGGGAAGCCAGCCCATCTCTGGATTTTCTCTTTGAAGCAACGCTTTTAAGAGAGTGGACTTTTTTTTTTTCCTTAAGTCGTCTTCATTTTATTTGTTTTATTTATTTTTTAATTATTTTAGTTTTTGGAGGGAGGAGGTAATTAGGCTTATTTGTTTATTTTAATGGAGGTACCAGGGATTGAACCCAGGACCTTGTGCCTGCTACGCATGTGCTCTACCACTGAGCTACACCCTCCCCCTCAACAGAGCATTCTGTTTAATCTCCACAGTTGCCCTGCAAGAGAATCTTTTTGTTTTGTTTTTTTTTTTTCAAATCAGAGGTCAGGTCTCAGAGAGGCCATGTAGGTTACTAAAGGGAATAGAGCCAATGGCCTAGCTGCCTGCCTGCCAGTGTGTGGGACCCAGGCCCTATGCCTCCCCAGGCCTCTGCACCCAGATGCACTTAGCAGACATTCCAGCCCCTTTGTCCCCACTGAGGACGCACTCACAGGACACCTGAGAGGAAGGGAGAACAAGAAGCAGATGAGCCAGGGAAGACAAATCCTAGAGCTGGTATCTCGGGCTCCTGTGCTCCAAGAGAAGTGGTAGACAGCTGTCACACTGTCCCTGGGCAGTGGAGCGCAGTCCACCCACTGCCCTGCAGCGTCCTGCCGGCAGGCCCCCCCCAGAGGAGGGTCATGGTCATCCCAGGATGCCCACCGAGGACTGAGCAGCTCAAGGCAAGCCCCCTCTGCCCAGCTCCTCCTGGTAGGTGTGGGAGCCTGTCTGTACACCTTACAGTTTAAAAAAAAAATCTTGCTAAAATCCTAGAGCAGAGAGTTGTGGGGCTGCAAGGTGTGCCATCAGCCCAAGCACAGTGAAGGAAATAACGTCTATTTTTTTTTTTTTTTTTTGTGGCAGTATTGGGGATTGAACCCAGGACCTTGTGCATGCTAAGCACGTGCTCTACCACTGAGCTACACCCTCCCCTGGAAATGACCTCATTTCACAGTGAATTGTCAACTTTGTTTATTGTAAGTGTTCTTCATTATCACCTGAACAAGACTGCATATATATATATATCCACACACACATATATACATACATACATATATAAGATATATATATGTATATCTTATATAAACCATATATAAAGTTGAATATACAAAATCAGGCACACTAATTTACAGGTGAGTCCAAGAATTTTTAGGGGTAACTTTGACACTAAGATTTTTTTCATTTTCCAACTGAAGGGCCCATATTGCTAATAAGAATAATGCTATTCTTTTTTTTTTTTTTCTCTTTTTGTCTTTTTAAAAAAATTTATTTTATTGAGTTATAGTCAGTTTACAATGTTGTGTCAATTTCCAGTGTAGAGCACAATTTTTCAGTTATACATGAACATGCATATATTCATTGTCGCATTCTTTTTCACTGTGAGCTACCACAAAATCTTGTATATAGTTCCCTGTGCTATACAGTATAATCTTGTTTATCTATTCTATATATACCAGTCAGTATTTACAAATTTCGAACTCCCAGTCTGTCCCTTCCCACCCCCTTCCCCCCGGCAACCACAAGTTTGTATTCTATGTCTATGAGTTTGTTTCTGTTTTGTATTTATGTTCATTTGTCTTTTTCTTTCCTTCTTTCTTTTTTTTTTTTTTTTTTTTTTTAGATTCCACATATGAGTGATCTCATATGGTATTCTTCTTTCTCTTTCTGGCTTACTTCACTTAGAATGACATTCTCCAAGGACATCCATATTGCTGCAAATGGTGTTATCTTGTCATTTTTATGGCTGAATAGTATTTCATTGTATAAATATACCACTTCTTCTTTATCCAGTCATCTGTCAATGGACATTTAGGCTGTTTCCATGTCTTGGCTATTGTAAACAGTGCTGCTATGAACACTGGGGTGCAGTTGTCTTTTTGAAGTAGGGCTCCTTCTGGATATATGCCCAGGAGCGGGATTCCTGGGTCATATGGTAAGTCTATTCCTAGTCTTTTGAGGAATCTCCATACTCTTTTCCACAATGGCTTCACCAAATTGCATTCCCACCAGCGGTGCAGGAGGGTTCCCTTTTCTCCACAGCCTCTCCAGAATGCTATTCTTATTAGAATAGAGTCATAAGTCTGGCTTCCATAGATTGTGCCCCAGCCAGACACTCTGATAAACTCTTGAAATCTGATAGAATCCCCATAACTACCCTTCAAAGTAAATAGTATTCCCATTTTCTGAGGTAGAGAATTTGATGATTAGAGAGCTAAATGATGGTCTGCATTTTGGAAACTTGAGTGGTCTGGTTGGAATGGGAACTGGATCACGTCCTGTCCGTCAGAAGGAAGACAGCTTACTTAGCTTCTCTGAGCTCAGTTTATGGTTACCTTAGTTATGAGTGATCCCTGGAGGTCTGTGGTATGTCCAGACTCCTCCCCTCTGAAGGCTCACCCTTGGTGGGCTCCTCCTGTCTCCACTGACTTGCCTTTGTGCCTTGACCATACTTGTGTGGGTCTATTTCTAGAAACTGTTCAGTTCCACTGACCTATGTGCCTATTCTCTCACCAATAACACATTGTCTTGATTACTTTTATAAACAAGTTTTAAAAATCAGATAATGATAAACTTGCATAAGTATTTATTGAAATCATCTTTGATTGCTTTTGTCATTGTTTAAAAATTTTCAACATACAGGTACCACAAATGTTTTATTAGATTTACATCTAACTATTTTATTTTTGGAGCTTGCATAATTGATAGTCGTTTTAAAATCTTGGTTTCCAGTTATTCATTATTAGTATCTAGAAATAGGTGAATACTTTTGTGCTGATATTCTATCCTGTGATCTTGATAATCTCACTTATTAGTTATAGAAATCTTCTTGTAGATTCCTGGGGATTTTCTAAGTAGACAGTCATGCTTTCTGTGAATAAGGACAATTTTATTTCTTCCTTTTCAATTTATATGCCTTTTCTTTCTTTTTCTTGTCTTATGACACTGGCTAAGACATCAGTAAGATGTTAGATAGGATTGCTGGGGGATAAACACCCTTGCTTTGTTCCCTGTCTTGGGAGGGGGGTATCCAGTCTCACCATAAAGTATGATGTCAGCTGTGGGTTTTTCAGATATGTCCTTTATACAGTTTTAATAGGTCGAGCAATTTCCTTTCTATTTCTAATTTGCTGAGAGTTTTTAAAAATATGTAAGTGGATATTGAATTCTGTAAAATTTTCCTTTATGTCAGGTTATTTTTTATGTATTTTTCTTCTTTATGCTGTTAATAAGGTGTATTATACTGATTGATTTTCAAACACTGAAGCAGCCCTACCCTCCCAGGATAAATCCCACTTGTTCATAGTATATTATTATTGTTATATATTTCTGCATTTACTTTACCAATATTATATTAAAAACTTTTGCATCTAGCTAGGATCATGAGGGATATTGGTTTGCAGTTTTCCTTTCTTGTACTGTTTTGTCTGATTTTGTTATCAGGGCACTGATAACCTCATTAACCACTGGAAAGAGTTCCTGCTATTTTCGGGAAAATATTGTGTAGAATTGGTGTTGTTTCTTCTTGAAATTTTTGTTAGAACTTGTTAATGAAATCATGTGAGCCTGCAGTTTTCTTTTTCAGAAGTTTTTCTTTTTAAGTTACCAATTCAGTGTCTTTAATAATGTTAAGACTATTCAGGTTGTTTCTTCTTGGAGAAATTTTGGTGGTTTGTGGTTTTCAAGGAATTGGTTCATTTAGCCTAGGTTGTTGAATTTATGGGCAGAAAGTTTTCCAATAGTATTCTTTTATTAACCTCTTACTGTCTGTGGAGTCTTTATAAATGTTCCCTCTTGTCATTTCTGCTGTTTGAAATATACATCATCTCTCTGTTTTTCCTTGTCAGTCTGGCTGAAGATTTATCTTTTCCTTTAATGTTTTTCAAACACTCAGCTTTTGTTTCATTGCTTTTTCTCTATTGATTTTTTAAAAAGTTCCTTTATTTTTCTTTATTATTTCCTTCCTTCTGCTTCCTTTGGGTTTATTTTTCTCTTTTTCCCTTTTGTCTTATGTAGTAATTCAGATTGTTGATCTGAGATCTTTCTTCCTTCTAATGTAAACTTTGAATCTTATACATTCTTCCTAAGCACTGATTTAAGTACATACCACAAATATTATATGCTGTCTTCACATTTTCTTTCAGTCAGTTCAAAATATTTTCTAAATTTCCTCCTTGATCCATATAATTTTTAATAAAATTTTTTTTTACAGCACTTTTAGGTTTACAGAAAAAGTGAACAGAAAATTCAGAGACTTCAAAAAATTTCCTCCTCCCTTCCCATAGGTTCCCCTATTATTAATATCTTGCATTTGTGTTACATTTGTTGAACTAATATTGACACATTGTTATTAACCAAGGGTCCTAGTTTATATTATGGTTCATTCTTTGTGTTGTACATGTCTTGCCAAGTACATAAAGTAATGCACAACCATTGCATTATACAAAAGATCCCCTATGTGCTGCATCCTTTCACCATCTCATCTCCCAACCCCTGAAAACTGCTGATCTTTTTTACTGTCTCTGTAGTTTTATCTTTTCCAAAATGTCGCATAGTTGGAATCATACAATACATACTCTTTTCAAACTGTCTTCTTTCACTTGGAAAAATGCATTTAAAATTCATCTATGTTCTTTCATGACTTGAGAACTCATTTCTTTGTGTCACTGAATAATATTTCATGGTATGGATGTACCACTGTTTATCCATTCACATATTGACTGACATCTTGGTTCCTTCTCATTTTTGTCAATTATGACTAAAGCTGCTATGAACATTCACATGCAGGTTTTTACATGAGGTGTGGACATAAGTTTTCAACCCACTGGGTAAATACCTAGGAGCACAATTGCTGAATCTTATTATAAGTCAATTTAACTCTGCAAGAAACTTCCAAATTGTCTTCCAAAGTGGCTGTACCGCTTTGAATTTCCACCAGCAAGAAATGAAAGTTGCTCCATATCCTTACCAGCATCTGGTGTTACCAGCATCAGTGTATTGGATTTTAGCCATTCTAATAGGTATGGAGTGGTATCTCATTGTTTTGTTTTAATTTGTAGTTCCCTAATAATACGTGGTATTGAATGTCTTTTCATATGCTTATCTGTTATCTGTATATCTCCTTTGGTCAGGTATCTGCTCAGATCTCTTGTTCACTGTTTAACTGGGTTGTCTGAGTTTTATTGTAGAGTTTTAAGAGTTCTTTATATATTTTGGATGTAAGTCCTTTATCACAAATGTGTTGGCAAACATTTTTTCTCAGTCTGGGGTGTGTCTTTTTATTCTCTTAACAGTGTCTTTTACAGAGACATTTTAAATTTTAATCAAGTCCAACTTACCAATCTTTTCTTTCAAGGATCATGCTTTGGATACATCTTAAATTCATTGCTAAACCAAAGCCACTTAGATTTTCTCCCATGTTATCTTCTAAGAGTTTTGCATTTTACATTTAGGTCTATGATCCATTTTGAATTAGTTCTTGTGAAGATATAAAGTCAGTGTCTAGATTAATTTTTTTTGCATATGGATGTCCAGTTGTTCCAGAACAATTTGTTGAAAAGACTGTCTTTTCTCCATATGACTGTCTTTGCTTCTTTATGAAAGATCAGTCAGTTGACTGTATTTGTATGGTCTGTATCTGTTCCATTGATCTATTGTCTATTCTTTTGTCAATATCATATTGTTTTGATTATTGTAGCTTTATAGTGAGATTTGAAGGTGGATAATGTCAGTCCTTTAATTTTGTTCTTCTCCTTCAATGTAGCATTGACTGTTAAGGGGCTTTTGCTTTTCCATATGAATTTTGAAATGCATTAGCTGATATTCACAGAGTAACTTGTTGGGATTTTGATTGAGCTTTCATTGAATCTGTAGACCAAATTGGGAATAATTGCTATCTTAACAATATTGAGTCTTCCTGTTTATGAGCATGGAACATTTTTCCATTGATTCAGATTTTCTTTGATTTCTTTCATCAAAGTTTGGTAGTGCACATTTTGTTACATTTATACTTAGGTATTTCAGTTTTTTGTGTGCTAATATAAATGGTGTTGTGTTTTTAATTTTAAATTTCACTTGTTCATTGATGGTACAAAGGAAAATAATTTTCTTCCCTTACTGGCTTAGGTAGAATTTCCAGCACCATGTTGGCAAAGATGAGACGGACTATTCCTAGTCACAGGGGGAATGCATTTCATTCCTCACCATCCACTATGACATTAGCTGTAGGGTTTTTACAGATATTCTTTATCATGTTGAGGAAGATCCTCTCTATTCCTAATTTTCTGAGAGCTTTGATCATAAATAGATGTTAAAGTTTGTCAAAATGCTTTTAATGGATTTACTCATATGATTATATGATTTTCTTCTTTAGCCTGTTGATACGAAGGATTGTATTAATTAATTTTTGAATGTTGAACCAGTCTTGTAAATGTAGAATAAATCCCACTTGGTCATGGTGTATAATTCTCTTTATACATTGTTGGTTTGTTCTGCTAATGTTCTGTTGAGAATTTTCGCATCTATATTTGTGAAAGATGTTAGTCTGTAGTTCACCCTCCTCATTATGTCTTTTTCTGGTTCTGATATGAGGTAATGCTGGCCTCAAAGCATGAGTTAAGAATTGTTCCCTCTGCTTCTACCTTCTGGAATAGATTCTGGAGAATTGGTATAATTTCCTCCTTAAAGACTTGGTAGAATTCACCCATAAAACCATCTGGACTTGATGCTTTCTGTTTTAGAAGTTTATTAATTTTTGATTCAATTTGTCTATTAAATATAGGCCTATTAAGATGATTTCTCCAGGTACGAATTTTAGTAGATTATGTCTTCTAAATGGGTCCGTCTTTTCTCTCTTTTTCTCTCTTTTTTTTTTTGGCTAGCCTGACTAGGGGTTTTTTAATTTTATTGATATTTTCAAAGAATCTGCTTTTGGTTTCATTGATTTTTCTCTGTTATTTTTCTGATTGTTATATCAGTTATTTATTTTCTGTATTCTGTTATTTCTTTTCTTCTGCTTACTATGGATTTAATTTGCCATCTATTTTCTAGTTTCCTATGGTAAAATCTTAGAACATTGATTTAATGCATTTATTCTTTTCTAATATATGCATTCAGTGTTATAAATCACAGCTTCACTCCATCTCACAATTAATAGATTGTGTTTTCATTTTCTTTTAGTTCAAAATATTTAACAATTTATCCTGAGACTTGTTTGACCTATGTGCTATTTAGAAGTATGTTTAATCTTGAAATATTTTTGGATTTTCCACCTTTCTTTCTGTTATTGATTTCTAGTTTAATCCCACTGTTGTCTGAGAGCATCCTTTCTATGTTATCTATACTTTCAAATCTGTTAAGGTATGTTTTATAGCCTAGAATGTGTTCTATCTTGGTGAATGTTCCATGTGGGCTTAAAAAGCATATGTATTCTGCCATTGTTGGAGGAAGTAGTCTATGGAAGTGGTCTATAAAAGTCAATTAGATCCAGTTGATTGACGGTACCTGCTGAAATCTGCCCACTGGTAGAAGGATGTCAAAATCTACAACTATAAATAATGAATTTCTCTATTTCTCTTTGAAGTTCTGTTACATTTTGTCTCACATATTTTGATGCTCCATTGCAAGGCATGAACATTAAGAATGGTTATGTCTTCTTGTCTTCTTGGAGAATTGACCCCTTATCATTATGTAATGCCTTTGTTTATTCCAGGTAATGTTCCTTGCCCTAAAGTCATATCTGTCTGAAATTAATACAGCTACTCCAATTTTCTTTTGATCAGTGTTAGTATGGTATATCTTTATCCATTCATTTGCTTTTAATCTGTCTGTGCCTTTATGTATAAAATGGGTTTCTTTTAAACAACATATAGTTGGGTCTTGATTTTTTTTTTTATCCATTATGATCGTCTCTACCTTTTGATTGGAGTATTTGGACCATTTACATTTAAAGTAATTATTGATAGAGTTGGATTACCATATTTGTAATTTTTTTCTCATTCATTGTCTTTGTACTTTGTTTCTTTTCCATGTCTTCTACTCTTTTCCCCTCTGGTGTTCATTGACCATTTTATATAATTCTATCTCCTCTCCTCTTTTAGCATATCAATTATACCTTCTTTTAAAAAATTTAAAGTGGTTGCCCTAGAGTTTGCAGTATACTTTTATAACTATCCTAGGCCACTTTCAAATAACACTATACTGCTTCACTGGTGGTGCAAGTACCTTACAACCTAATATTCCCAATTTCTCCCTCCCATTCCTTATAACATTACTGTCATTCATTTCCCTTATTCAAACTATACTCACTGAATTCATTGTTGGTGTTATTATTTGGAACAAGATATCATCTATTAGATCAAGTAAGAATAAGAAAAATAAAAGATTTTACTTTATTTTCATTTATTTCTTCTCTGATTGATTTCTTTCTTTCTTAATGCAAATCCAAGTTTCTAACGTACATCATTTTTCTTCTCTCTGAAGATTTTTCTTTCTTTCTTTCTTTCTTTCTTTTTTTTTTTTTTTTAACATTTCTTGCAAGGCAGGTTTACTGGTGACAAATTCCCTCAATTTTTGTTTGTCAGAGAAAGTCTTTATTTCAACATCACTTTTGAAGGATAATCTTATTGGATACAGAATATGAGTTGGTGGTTATTTTCTTTCAGCTCTAAATATTTAACTTCACTCTCTTCTTGCTTGAATGGTTTATTAAGAGAATTCTGGTGTAATTCATATCTTTTTTTCTTCTGTAGGTAAGATTTTTTCAAGATTTTCTCTTTGTCATTGATTTTCTATTTGAATATGATGTTCCTTGGTGTAGTTTTTGGTATTTATTCTACTTGGTGTTATTTGAGCTTCCTGGATCTGCAATTTGGTGTCTCATTACTTTTGGAAAACTCTCAGCCATTATTATTCCAAATATTTTCTTTTACATCTTTCTTTTTCTTCTGGTATTCCCATTACATTTATGTTATATCTCTTGTAGTTGTCCCACAGTTCTTGAATACCCCATTTTATATTCATTATTTTTTTCTCTTTACATTTCAATTTGGAAAGTTTCTATTAGTATCTCTTCCACGTGTTATTTCCTTTGTTGCGTTTAGTCTACTTAAGAGCCCATCAGAGACATTTTCCATTTGTTACCCTTTATTGGTTTTATAGAATTTCCTTTTGATTTCTTCCTTAACTTCTATCTCTGTGTTTACATCACCCATCTATTATTTCATGTTGCCAATTTTTTTCCATTGGAGTTTTTAGCATATTAATCATACTTGTTTTAAATTCTCAGTCTGATAATCCCCAAATTTCTGCCAAATCTAAGTCTGGTTCCAATGCTTGATTTGCTTCTTTAGACTGTGTTTTGTTTATTTGTTTTTTGTTTTTTTGCTTTTTAGAATGACTGTAAATTTTTGTTGAAAGCTGAGCGTGATATTTTGGGTAAAAATAATTCAGATAGTATGGTCAGAATACATGCTTTGGATGATTTCAATTTTTTAAAGTGTGTTTTTTGACCCAGAATATGGTCTATGTTGGTGATAGTTCCACGTAAACTTGCAAAGAATATGCATTCTGCTGTTGTTGTGATAGGTGTTCTATAAATGTTAATTAGATCCAGTTGGTTGATGGTGTTCAGTTCTTCTGTCCCTTTGATGATTTTTTATTTGGTGTATCTTTAACTGGGAGAGATATGTTGAAATATTCAGTAATAATTGTGGATTAATCTATTTCTTGTTTCAGTTTTATCATTTTTTATTTCATCTATTTTGAAGCTATATAGTTAAGTACATACATTGTAATGACTTATTAGTACATAGTCTTTTCTACTATTTTTATTGTCCCTTTTTTATTTCTGATAATTTTTCTTACTCTTTTTTTTTCCCTTTGTCTGATATTAATATAAGCATTCCAGGCTTCTTTTGAGTAGTGTTTCCATGGTGCATTATTTTCTATGCTTTTACTTTAATTTTCCAATATTAGTATATTTGCAGTGTTTTTTGTTGATACCATATAGTTGGGTTTTTTCAAAAATTCCTTTTGACAATCTCTGCCTTCTAATTGGTATCTTTAAAACATTTATATTTAATGTAATTTATCAGTAGGTTTGGATGTGTGCCTACCATTTTTTTGTTTTTTAAGTTTAAAAAAATATAAACATACACATGCCTATATGTGTGTGTATTATTTTTACTGTGGTAAAAAACAAAACACAAATTTATCAACCATTTTTAAGTGTACAATTCAGTGGTATTGAGTATATTCGCAATGTTGTATAACCATCACCACTATCCAATTCCATTACTTTTTCACCACCTCAAAGAAATTCTTTACCCATTAGTAATAGTATCCCATTTCTTCCTACTCCCAGCCCCTGGTAACAACTATTGTACTCTTTGTCTCTATGAATGTACTCATTGTAAGTACCTCATGTAAATGAAGTCATACAGTATTCCTATTTTGAGCCTCGCTTATTTTACTTAGCATAATATGTTTAAGGTTCAACCATGTTTTATCATGTATCAGAACTCCATTCCCTTTTAATGTTGAATAATATCCCACTGTATGTGTAGACTACATTTTAAAAATTCATTATTCTGTTGAAGAACATTTGAGTTGTTTCTACATTTTGGTTATAATGAATATTGCTTCTATGAAACTTAGTGTACAAATACCCATTTAAGCTCCTAGTTTCAGTTCTTTTGGGAATATTACTAGAAGTAGAATTGCTGAATCATGGTAATTCTATGTTTAAGTTTTTGAGGAAATGCCAAACTGTTTTCCACTGAAGTTGCACCAATTTACATTCCAACAACAATGCACAAGGGTTACAATTTCTCCACATCCTTCCCAATTCTTGTTATTTTCTGTATTTGGAGAAATGTGAGATGCTACCTTACTGCTATTTTGATTTGCTTTTCATAATAATTAATGATATTGATCATCTTTTCATCTGCTTACTGGTCATTTGTATAACTTCTTTGGAGAAGTATCTATTCAAGTCCTTTGCCCATTTTTAAGTTGAGTTGTTTGTTTTTGTTGATTTTGAATCGTAGGAGTTCTTCATATATTCTGGATATTACTCTTATCAGATATATGTTTTAAAATATTTTCTCCCATTCTCTGGGTTGCCTTTATAATCACTAAATAATGTTCTTTGATACATAAATTTTTTAATTTTGATGAAGTACAAATTATCTATTTTTAATTTTTTTTCTCTAAGATTTATACATGTTTACTCTTTTGTTTAGGTCTTTGATTTATTTTGAGTCAATTTCATTCTTTGAATTTCTTCATTCTTTGGCATGTGGATGTCCAGTTTATCAGCACCTTGTTGAAAAGACTGTCACTTCCCCCATTGAATGTGTATCCTTGTCACAAGTCATTTGATCTTATATGTAAGGGTTCATTCCTGGGCTCTCTATTACATTCCATTGGTCTGTATGTCTGCCCTTATACCAGTAGTACACTGAACTGATCACTGCAGCTTTGCATTAAATTTTGTAATCAGGAAGGGAGAGATCTCTCTGTTCTACCTTTTCATGATTATTTTGGCTTTGAGGGGTCCCTTCAGATTCCAAATTAATTTTAAGATGAGTGTTTCTACTTCTGAAAATAATCATTGGGATTTTTAGGGGAATTACACTGACTCTCTAGATATCTTTGGGTGGCATTATCTTAGTAATATTAAGTCTTCTATTTCAGGAACACAAGATATCTTTCATTTATTTATATCTGCTTTAATTTCCCTCAGAAATGTTTTGCTCTGTTCAGTGTGTAAGTCTTTTGCCTCTTTGGTTAAATTTATTCCTAAGTAAAGTTGACCCTTGAACAGTGTGGGAATAAGGGCACTAATCCTCCACACAGTCAAAAATCCATGTATAACTTTATAGCTAGCCCTCATAACCAAAGTACCATATTCCTGGACTCAAACAACCATCAATCATGTGGTCCTACTGTAGAATTTATTGAAAAATATCCACATATATGTGAACCTGTCCATTCAAACCTGTGTTGTTCAAGGATCAACTGTATTTTTTTTAATGCTATTGTAAATAAAAACATCTTAATTTCTTTTTTGGATTGTTCATTATTAGTATATAGAAATACAATTGACTTGGGGGTTTAATTTTGTATCTTGCAACTTTGCTGAATTCATTTATTAGATCTAATAGATTTATTTGTGAAAGATTTAGGATTTTCTATATGTAATATTATGTCATCTGTCATTTCTTTCCAATTTGGATGCCTTTCATTTATTTTCCTTGCTTAAATCGTCTGGTTAAGATTTCTAATGTTGCTGGAATGTTGACTAGAAATGGTGAAAGCTGGTAGCCTTATTTTGCTTCTAATTTTAGAGGAAAAGTTTTCAGCCTTTTACCATGTTAGCTGTGGATTTTTTATATATGGCCTTTATCATACCAAAGAAATTTTCTTCTATTCCTAATTTGTTAAAATTTTATATCATGACATTATTTTGAATTTTGTCAAATGCTCTTTCTACATAAATTGAGATGATCATGTGTATTATTTTCTTTTATTTATATTTAAGTGGTATATTATATTGATTGATTTATGTATGTTGAACCATCCTTGCATTTCAGAAATAAATCCCCCTTAGTGATCATGTATATTCCTTTTAACATGCTACTAAATTTAATTTGCTAGTATTTTGTTGAGGAATTTTATATCAGTATTCTTAAAGTAAAGTGGTCTGTAGCTTTCTTTGCGTGTAGCATCTTTGTCTAGCTTTAATATTGAAGTAATGCTGGCCTCATAGAATGAAATAGCAAGATGTCCCTCCTCTAAACGTTTTTGGAAGAGCTTGAGAAGAATTAGTGTTTCCTAAGTTTTCTTCATTATTCTTTTTTCCCCTTCTCTGCCTTCTTTTGCATATTTGAATATGTGTTATTTCATTTTACTTTTTCTTACATTTAAAAAATTGAAATGAAATTTATATAATGTAAAATTAATGTTTTGCTATAGTAAACAAAACAGAGTGTTACTGGCATAAGGACAGACATACAGACAAATGGAATAACATTGAGAGTCTAGAAATAAATCCATATTTTTATGGCCAATTGGTTTTCAACAAAGTTGCTGAAGTTTTTAGTGGAAAAAAGAATGTTCTCTTGAACTAATGGTGCTGGGACAACTGGATATTCACACAGAATGCAACTGGACCTGTAGTTCATACCATATGCAAAAATTCTTCCAAATTTTTATTGTTCTAAATATGAAAACTAAACCCATGAAATTCCTAGAAGTATACATAAGGGTAAATCTGCATGACCTTGGATTTGACAATAGGAGTCTTAGATATGACACCAAAAGTATGAGCAACAAAATAAAAAATAGATTCATTGGACTCCATCAAAGTTAAAATCTTTTGTGTATCAAAGTGTGTTGTAAGAAATAATTATATTACTTAAATTTTTTTCCTTGGTGATCAGTCAGATGTGGGCATAAAAGAACACCTTAGAGAGGCAAACAAAAGTAAAAGAGATTTATTATACTCACAGGTCCTAGGAGAGGGAGAAATGGCATGTCACTCAGGAACCACATGGGGGGAGCTCCCAGGTAGCAGGGTCAACCAAACATCTGGGGATTCAAGACAGAGAGTGTGAGGACCCATGGGTAAATGCCTTTACTGGGGTCCGTTTGATGTATACAAGCAAAAAGCGTGAGTGTATTTCATTAGTGTGTTCGAATGCCACTAGGTCACAGTCTGGGGAAGGCAAGAAGGAGAACTTGTGGCAAGGGCCAGCCTTATCACACTGCTTCACCTGGTTTCCTGGATGGATGCTTATAGCCTGTTTGTGGGACTACTAAGGCACCAGGAAAATATAAGCTTTTTAAAATTACAATGTAAAAAGACATTATCAAGAAAGTGAAAAATCAACTTACAGGAGGGAAAGATACTTGCAAAGAATATATCTTTGTCCAACAAATGTCTGGTATATAGAATATATAATGACTAAACAACAAAAAGACAAACAACACAATTATTTAGTTTTGATTGTATGTATTTTACAGATTTATTTAGTGATTGCTCTAAGGATTTCAATATACATACTTAAACTGTCATAGTTTAATTATAATTAACATTTTGTTACTTGAAGTGGAATCTGGAAGCTTTCTTTAACCTTCCCTCAGTTTATGTTGTTTTCATATGTATTACATTTACATACATTAGAAATGCCTTCAGACGATGTTATACATTCTGCATTCAGTTTATGTATACTATAAGGAGGTTAAGAGGAGAAAAATAGTCTATTATATTTATTTAGGCATTTACCATTTCTATTACTTCTCCTTTATTTATGATGTTTCAAAATTTCCCTGACGTCATTTCCCTTCTTCCTGAAACGCTTGCTTTAGCATGTCTCTTAGATCAGTTTACTGACTATAATTCTCTTAGATTTCCTTAATCTGAGAATGTTTATTTTGCTTTTACTTTATGCCTGAAGGATTCTTTTCACTGGATAGAATTGTAAGTTGAGAGTCATCTTTTTCAGCTCCTTAAAAACACTGTGCCGACATCCTCTGTTCTTTTTTTTTTTTTTTTTTTTTTTGAGAATTTTGCAGTCATTCAAATAAGTATTTCTCTATTCAAAAAGTGTATATCCTTTCTTGGGTGCCTTCAACATTTTTTTTTCCTTTGCTTTCAGTTTTTAAAAGTTTAATCATGTTGTATTTGGGCAAAGATTTCTTTGAATTTGTCCTTTTGGGTTTCATGAGTTTCTTGAATTTGTAAGTTTATGTGTTTCATCAAATTTGAAGAGTTTTCAGCCATTATTTCTCTATCTATCTATTATCTATCTATCTATCTATCTATCTATCTATCTATCTATCTATCTATCATCTATCATCTCTTGTACTGCTTTCCTTTTCTTCTTTTTGTAGGACTTTAATTATATGAATATTAGACTTTTGGTATTTTTCCACTGTCTCTATGCATTTTTTTAAAACTTATTTTTCTCTCTGTTGATCACATTGGATAATTTTTAATGATCTACTTTCAAGGCCACTGACTCTTTCTTCTGTCAACTCCAGGCTATTAAGCTAATCCGATGAAATTTAAAAATTTTGTTTTTGTGTTTTTTAGTTGTAAAGTTTTCATTTTATTCTTTTATGTATCTTCTATTTCTGTACTGACACTTTATAGCTTTCTATTCATTTCAAGAGTGTTTCTCCTTATTTCATGAAACATGGTTACAATAGCTGCTTTTAAAATCTTTGTTTGACAATTCCAACACTTTGCCACCTCAGGTTTGGTGTCCCTGTTTCTTCATATTCAAGTAATTTTGGAATGTATCTTAGGCATTTTGAATCTTATTTTAGATTCTGAATCTTGTTTCAGTCTTTTGAAGAATGTTTAGTTTTGCTGTAGTCTGTTTTGTTAAGGCAGGCATTCAAGTCAGTTATCTGCAGACTGAAAGCCCACAGTTTGTGGGTGCTGGTTCCAATTTAAATTCTGTTTTTAAAGCTTTTATAGGCCTATTCAGATTTGTTCTCCATGTGTGTCACCCAGTGTCCAGTCCGGGGACCTAGGAGGTAATCTGTTCTGTGGTATTGTTCTCGAAACCTTTGAGATGTTGTTTAAGGTCAGATCCATGCATGTGCAGCCTGGGGGCAAGACCAGAAGTTCAAATGTAACTTCATAGGATCACTTACTTGAGCTCTCTCCTCTCCACAATCTCCTCCACACTTTCCTGGCCACAGGGACTTTCCGTCCTGGTCTTCTGACTAGTTTCTGTGCTCTGCTGTTCACTCCTTGCAACTGCATCTACTTCTAGGGTCAAGTGGCAAAGTGATGGAGAGGAAAAAGGAATGTGGATTCTCCTCATGTTTTGGGGGGATCACAGTTCCTCTGGTCCTTCCTAGTTTTATGCATCTTACCGGCTACTGGTGTTGCTCTGACACTGTAGGATTGCCTTGTGGCTGGAGCAGAAGAGAGTGAAACACAAAACAAATTTGAAAAAGAAGGGAAAATTTCCCACTGGCTTTGAATGTAGGACCCCCTTTTATGCTTTTCTGATCAGAAATACGTTTATCTTGGACCTTTTTTCTGACTGTCCCCAGTGCACAGTTCCAAGTTTTGGACTGCCTTTGAGTTCAGGCTGGAAGAACCAAAGTACAGGAGGGAAATAAAGCGTATTTGCTACTGTTTTGGTGGCATTTCTCTAATTTGCCTGTTACCATTGTCTTTTCAAAAATCCTAAGATCATTGCTCTGTCTGTTCTGTCCAGGGTTTTAGTTGTAGTCAGTGAGAAACACCAGGTGCAGTATGCTTACTCCGTGTTAACTAGAAGTAGAACCCAGGCAATTTTTTAAAATTTTATGTATGGTTGAGAGAACTGATCTTCCAAAAGGTAATTTTACTTCATTTCTCTTTACCTTATTTCTCTCTAGAATCTAATAGTACCAAATAACAGAACTGGGGTATTAATTTGACTTATTCCGTCTCATTTCAATGTTCCTAATCTACCTACCAACTACCCGTTCAAGAAGTCTAGATCCCATCTGGAGATGTGGGATAGAGATGCTCTGGCTCATTTCTAGATGAATTCTGGTTGCAAAAGCTCTTGACTGGAGGTCAGGACTCCTATATTCTATTATTTATTTGGCTTTAATCCTTAGTCAATATCAGTCCTATATCAAGTTCTCAGTTAAAAAAAAATATATATATATGCACTTAAACTATCTTTAATGAATCTCCGTGCACTGACATTCTTCCATTCTATGGCAGTAAGACGTCTTCTAGAAACCCAGTAAAGAGATAAGTCTTTAGGAGACTGAGTTTTAAAGGTATTATTCTTGTGTAAGATGAATGGGACTCAAGTTCTGTCCCATCTAGTGATTAAGCAAGAATTATTAACATAGGGAGGGAGTAGGGCTGCGTTAGACAACTCTTGTGTTTATGGATTCTGGCAGTCCTTTTTCCTTCTGGTACCTCAGACTCAACCATCCTGCTGAATTCCCATGAGGCTGTGCGACCTGCTGGCTTGCGGGTGGATCTGAGACTCACTAGAGAATTGGCATATTTCACCCTTTTTGTCATAGGAATTCGTGTAGGGATGGCCACGTGACTCAAACCTCCCTCATCATAGCCCTTCATCCTGGAACAGTTGTGAAAGGGGAGCTTTATTTCTCTACAACGTTTATTAGCCTCATAAATTAACAGCCTAATGTTCTCGATAGTCATTTTTGCCATAATGAGGGAAGGGCTTCTGGAAGGTGAAGCCAGTGCAGTAGGACTTGGAGCCAGGGAGATGGGGAGCTGCAGAGCCCTAAAGATGGTGTTTGAGATGCTAGATTCAGCCATGACAGAAGTCAACTACTTTCAGCCTTTTCACTCATGCACATAAGTAAAGTCTCTTTGTGCTTAGATTAGCGTGAATTGAATTTCTTTCCCCAGCCCAGGTGGATACCAGGGTGGCTAAGAGGAGAAGAAATAAAGCAATGGGAAGACGCTGAGATGGACCTGGAACTTCTGGGGACTGGAGAGGAGACGCTGAGGTCCTTACAGCAGAGGTGACTTTGCAGGGGTAACGAGAAATCAAGTTTTAAGAACAGATTTGGCCAGATCTTAGACTATTTGTTCTACCGGGCCATGAAATTTGAATTTTTTCTTCAGACAAAGAAGGATGAAGGGATACCTGAGCTGGGCTGATGCTGAGTCAGGTTTTCAAAGAATGCCAGTCGATCTGGCATTCTTTGTGCCTTGTGCGGAGAATGGAGCAGAGACCTTCCTAAAGCGAGGAGTGAATTAGCCATTGGTTCCTCTGACTCTGCTGTAGTGGTGCCTTAAGTGACGAAATCTTGTATCAGGTGCTGGGACAGTGGATTCTTCTCAGGCACCCCGGAAAATCCAGGATTTCCATTGAGAACCTGGGACATTCAAGGACCCAAGCTCTAATCTGAACCATGCCTCACCCTTAAGAGCTGTGGTGTCCTTAAGACAAGTCATATAGCTTCTTGGCTTTAGTTTCCTCACAGATCTTGAGTTGTTTTGTTTTGTTTTGTTTTGTTTTGTTTTTTAATAATGCCCACCCTATTTAGCTGACATGATCCTTTGAATGTTAAATGAAGTGCACTCTGTAAACGAGCTTTGGGAATAAGGCGGGTTAAACCAGTCCAAGGGAAAGTTCCCCGAAAGCTGCTTAAGATGCTTCTGCCCCTCTTCCCTGAGCCCTGCCACACTGCAGACTTGGTCTCCAAGTCCTTTGTGAGAAAATGAAGCTTCCTACTTCCAGAGAGCTCTGTTCCTGCCCTGGGTCACCTTGGAGAGAAGGGTACCTTCAATCCCAATAAATCCAGCATCAGGCAATAAAAGATCATAAATTGGTGGTGGCTGCCATGTAAAGTAGTGAGCTCTCCATCTCAAGGAGGATTCAAGTATCTAAATAAATCCCTATAATACGAGCTACAGAGAGTTCTATTTCCTTCCTCCATAGAAAGCAGCTCAAGACCTGCCCTATTTTGGATGCTACAGTCAGATCTGCCCAGTCCCTCAATCCTTAAGAATATGTATTCCTGTCTGTAATCTGTGCAAGACTTTCCCATTAGAGAATTAAAAGTGTGTGTTGTTTCATGACAGACTTTGTTTTTTGTTTTTTGTTTTGTTTTGTTTTGTTTTTAGTACTTTTTTTGGATTTTCAAAAGCCCAGCTCTCCCCCTCCTCCTCCTCACTCCTATCCCCAGCCTTCTGGTTCACAATATCCAAGCACGTTGTCCTGCATAAGTAATAATGAAGAAATCTACAAGAAAAGATCCTTGCCACTTGCTACTCAGTTTAATAATGGAGGCTATCTCTGCTGCGTTATAGAGAGACTAATTTAAAAAGCAAGGAGAGCTCCCAGAAATCATCTGTTCGTGTTAGCAAAGTGAATATTAATGAAAAACAAAATTGAGTTCCTCTTGTGTCTGATTTTCATCAAATTGTACAGGTATTAAGAAAAAAAGCTATAGAAATCCTATCCATTAGTAGTTAATTCAAAATAACTTTGGCCTCTGCTCTGCTCCTGACTATGACCTCTCTGGTGGGCAGGAGAGCCAGTCACCTTGCTGGGCTTATGGTGCCGGGAAAATCGATGATGGAGCTAATCCAGTTCTCTTTAGGGACCGAATATCTCCATGGTGGACATGGGCATTAAGTTAATGATACACTTGGATGGGAGGAGGAGTGACAGAGGCACCAGGGAGTTTGACTTTCTTCCTCTGGTAGCCAGGTTCAAGTTGCCCAGGGGACCGATGGTCTGAGTTCTGCAGAGCTCAGGTCCTGGGGAGTGCTGCCCAGTAAAGGAGTCATGTCTTGCTCCTCAGGGCGCATCTTCTGGGCCCCTCTCTGCCTTAGCTCACCCACTAGTGACTCAGCAGGGGAGCTTCGCAGATGAAGAGGGTCTGAGATGCCCCGGATGCACCCAGCCATGAATAGAGAGATGCTGGGAGCCTCCCCACAACTCACGAAGACCATCTTTAGTGCCCTCTTTTGGGATGGAGTTGAGACTTAAGGGGCCAGACACAGAGGGAACAAGAGGTTCTTGAGAGAAGAATGCAAGGGCTCTCTTGGCCTGTACAGGCCCCCACTCCCAGCCAGCTACAGGATGCTTTTGGTCTCTAAGGAGAGGAGAAGATGCTATGAGAAGGAAAAGAAAATACCGGCCTGGGCAAGATACCTGGGAAGACCTGAAAGATAAACACATCCAGATCCCCAGCGTGTGCTGAGGGCTAGCATTTTATCCACAGGGATCTCTGCAATCCTGATGTCCTCAAGTGTCACCACGCTTGGGGCAGAAATGAAGGACTGTTAAGGCCATAACAAAAATGCTTATCTCTCACTGTGCCCACCAGCCCCCTAGATTTCAGCCCCTGCAGATCTTCCCACCTCCCATCACATGTCTCTGTCATCCTCAGAGGCTGCCTTGCTTGTGCTCACACAGTCCATGTGTGCTTGGCCCTATCTATCTCCCACCTCACCTATGTTGGGGACAGCCGTGTCCACTGGACACCTGTCATCTCCAGCCAGCTTCTATCAGGAATCACAACTGATGTGGCAGGAAATGCAGACAAGCCGTTCCAGCCCCTGGGGTGTGGTCAGAATCCCAGGGTATGACTCCCACTCCGAGGCCCTGCTCCCTGAAGCTCCCTGCTGCACCCATTGACCTGAGGGTACATGACCAGCAAACGTCACCCTGCCCAAGGAGAGTGTCTCTGGACACCAGCAGTCCCAGAACACCAGCATCATGCTGTGGTGTGTGCAGAAGAGACCAAATCTCTTCTCCATAGGACTCAGCTTGAGTCCCTGGGGCTGGGCTGGGACCAGAACCAGTTCATGGTCCCTCCTCTCTGCTCCAAGTGCCTGGACCATGTGGATCCGCATACCTGCTCCTTCCTGCAGGGCTGCTGTAGGCGCCCAGCTCTCTGCAGACCTGATCTCCTGGGCCGATTCACAGCTTCTCTGTTTGCCTACAGTATAGGACTTAGGAGTCTGCCTTGCAGGGAAGTTCCTACTTTCACTAACTTGTCCCTCAGCTCCCTGCAACATGCAGAGTGTGCTGTCAATGGTTAAGAATGCTTCCAGCTATAAGGGACAAAACAGGGGGCTTATTTGGCTCAGGGAGCAATTATCCTAATAGAGAGACTTCCGCGTGTCCACGATGCCATCGGTGCTCCGCTTTCCCACCCCATTCTCCTTGGCTTGTTGGGTTTTGTGCTCATCCTCACTGGATGGTTGCAAGGTGGTTGCTAACCTTCAGGCATCATATCTTCATGCACAGCAGGCAAAATGAAAGAAGGCAGTGTCAGTGGCAACTTCTCTATTCATCTGAGAAAAACGCAATCTTCTCTCTACTGGCGAAGTTTGCTGGGGCCAGCCCACACTGTTGGCTGAGTTTCTACAGAGCCGTGTGCTCGTGGCAGGCTCAGGGCGTTCGATGCAACAACTCACTGAGTGCCAGAGGGCCTTAGGTTTTTCAGGGTGGAAGGGGACTGATGTCAGTAGAAGGCCAGCTCGTTTTCATGGTAGCTGGGGAGAAACAAGGGACCAGGACGCTGCAGAGCCACACAGGCCCCTCCTGTCCAAGGCTGCCAGTCCCCAAAGCAGCGAATGTGGATGGTCTGGCATTAGGGCACGACTGGGTTCGATGCCCACTAATTATGCTATTTCTGGGGATAAGCACAGAAATGATGGAAACTGGGCTTGGATGTGTCCCCCCAAGTCTGCCTAGAATGGGTTCCCCCATCTTCCTCCAAACTCAAACTCAAAGGGGCTGAGAGGCCACCTCTTTCTGTATCGGGCCGCTCTCCAGGCCACATCTTGCATTCAGGCCCGGCTCTGCGGACGGCTAGTTTGCAGTCACCACCCTCCAGATGACCGATGCAAAATACGCGGGACCTTTGCAAACCCTTGGAAGACATGCTATTTTTCTCTGTCTGTGTAATTGAGAAGGGAGCCAGAGAAGATGTTCTCATTAATTAGAGCAGGTATTTGAGGATGCCACTGCGTGCTGGACTCAGGACCCGAATCCAAATGCCCCACTTATCCGCTTCCACCATGCGACCCCAAGGCACCCCTCTCCTTCCTTGCATTCGTATTTGTGTGTAAACTGCAGCCTATGACCGAAGCCTTATTAGCTGGTCAAAATTTTACTTTTAAATGGACCATTAACCTACTCGGAAACCGGGAGCGCGCTGATAATGTAATACCGTGGGATCCTGCCGGGCCTTGGAGCGAACTAGGTCAGAGACCACATCTATTTCTTTCCATTACCTCTCAGACGTCCAAGGCACGTCCTCACCCCGAGGACTCCTCAGCCTGGAAAGACTTTTTAAAGTGTTACTTGTTAATCCCAACTCTGCTGTGAACTTGGACAAGTCATTTTACCACCTCGGGCCTCTGAGTCCCCACACACAAAGTGGGACGAGCTGTTTTTTAATCTCTTTGACCATCAGGGACGTGAGAGCTCCTACTCTGAGGACAGAGATGGAGGCATGGGTAAAGGTCCCCAAGACTGCGATAAGAGGCCCTTTCAAGCCTCTTGGGTCTTCTCAGCAGAACTCCTGCTTGGCTGGAATTCCATCTACTCTTGGCAAGGCATAACTTCCTGTCTCCGAGGGAGAGGGGCTTATAAAAAGGCATAAAAATGAGGCTTCTAAAGACATCCTGGACGTCAACTAGATGTTGCAAAATTACATTTTGATGAGTTCAGTGTAAATGAACCAGAAACATATGGATTCAATTTCCCTTGGAATCCACATGGGTTTAAAAACCAAGGGGGCGGGGGAGCATGCATTTGGGGAAGAGCATTTTAGGTCTCACCAAACTCCCTGCATTTGTAAACAGCAGTTTGAGGTTTGTGATGATTGTGTCCCGGGCTGGGTTCCTTTCCTAATAATAGAACATACGGGATGTCTTGCAGCAGCTCCACAAATGTGTCCAAGGAAAAATACCCCGATGCTGCTCCCACCCCTGCTCCATGGTCCCATGAAATTCTGCAGTGGCCTCCCAGGACCCCCACTCGAGGTCTGATCCAACAAGGCCCCTCTGTCCTCCTCCTTCTGCAAAGATAAAGTGTCACAAGGGCACAAAAAGATTCATGAAAGCAGTGCCCATCAAGTGCATCAAAGTCTGTCCTGGGGGTTTCGGCAAGAGCTACTTCTTCACAAAGTGGGCAGCTTCATCCCGGCTTCACATCAGGCAACTGAAGCTCAGAGATGTTACGTCCAGGAGGTGCCTGGGCTAGAACTGGGGCCCAGTGTTTCTGAACTGAGGTCCAGGGATGTCTCTACCAGTGGAGGAAGCTTCTCTGTTTCCCACTTACAGAGCAGGCTGGGAGAGGCATCTGTTCATCTGGATTTGCTGCAAGGCAGGTCTACCAGGAGGCTGGCAGAGGGGTGAAAGGAGAGATTTCACATTGTGCCCAGAGAATTTTTAGGAATTCCCCGGTGGTTTCTCTGGGCATTGCTTGGGAGAAAGAATGGAGATGTGGAGGGAAAGAGTGAACTGAATGATGTCCCAGGCCCCTTCTCCCATCTGGGGCAACCCCTTCTCTTCTGAGCCTTCAGGTAAGTTTTTGATTCTAAAAGGTTTCTGTGGTTAAAGTTTGAGAGTCATGGATCCAGAGGATTTCCCATCTCCCTCCCTCCAGTCCAGGTTTAGAGCTGGCCCAATTATTCTGTGGCTTGGTTCTTAGCACCTTCTCTTTTTGTTGTGTTATGAGGTTCCATGACCATGCTGGGATCGCTGGAGCTGTAGGTGAACCCAGACATTTGGAGACTCCTTCTGTGTTCATCAGGCAGGAAAGGAAATAAAAGATGGGACAGGGGGCTGCCTCCAGGAAACTTGAAATATGATTTTGTTGAGAAGACAAAACCCACAGCCAGGAGTCACCTTGGGGAGAAGACAATGTGACAGAAGTAGGTGGCAAGCTCTGGGCATCAGAGGGGCAGGCCCTATGCACCAACGTCCTCATCAAAGGATGGCTCAGTAGAAGCCAATTGTAGGGAGCTCCCTCTGGGCCGGAGCTTTGGAGGTGGTGTTTCCGAATGACTCGGGCCAAAGCACAAACTCCTGACTCTTAGGAAAGGGACAGAGATTTCTTGGCTCTCGGCTGATGGAAGGAGCCACGAGACTCCAGGCACTGGGTCCCCGAGGAGCAGAGCTGCCTGGATCTCCCTAGGTACATCCTGCCGAGCCCAGCCAAGACGGGGATGGGCTGGAGAGCCATCTGACTGCTATTAGGCTCTGCGCGACTTTCTTTATTGGCAAACAGTCTGTCAGCAGCTTCTCCTTGCAGAGCGGCCCAGATGTGCTTACAAAGCATTCTATGTCCTTCCCCCTCCACACCCAGCCCCCACGCGCATCGCCACTTTGCCAGACTTTGTCCCAGCCCCAGGAGTCCAGCTGCAGCCAAAGTGGGGCTTAGTCAGGAGTCAGAGGAGGGAACTGGCCTCTTGGGGGGCTTCGGTTCCAGTCACCCCCTTACTTCATGGGCTTATGTCTTGTTCCCCCTGGAGGTGCAGGGGGTGCCCTGGAGGGGGGTGGGCAGAGGCAGCCTGGTCTTCTGTACTGGGGAATGTGTGTGGTGGGGGGACAGACAAAATCCCACCAATGAACCTACTGTCACCCCTGGTCTTTGGCAATTTCTCCGTCATTTTTCCATTCTAGGGTGATTTCCATCCTTTACCAGGCCGCAATCTCCTATTTGAGAGAACTCTTGCGGGAGAATTTCGGAAAACATGGAGGCCGTCATCTTTGGCTTCGGTCCTTGAGCATGGGGCTGGCCCCAGAAGTAGCTCATGTTGTCCGGGCAGCCTCCTCACATGTGTCCCTCATGATAGAGACCAGGATCAAGGAGACTTTTCTAGTTTCTAGTTGAAAGGTCGGGAGGTGAGTGCAAAATTGTACCTAATCATACAACCTCCTGGGGGTAAGTTTTGGTGCAGCTGGAGTCCTATTATTTGGATGTTTGTGGATCATTTCCTCCCCATCCCACACATGCTGCCTTTCTTTAAGCAACAGAATCCTGTATTTCCTTTGGGGGAACCATGACCCTTGACTTTCACACCTGCTGGTTGTATGACCCAACCATTCTCTTATCTCTTACAGTCAAGAGCCTAGATTGTTCCAAGCTGTCTGCCCCGCCTTGACGCAGGTCTGCGCTTCCCCATAGACTGTGAGTAGCTCTGGTGAAGAAGACTGAGGGGAGGTGTGGGGCTTTTTCTTTCTTTTATCACCTTTATTCTTCTTGCCAAGGTCTTTAAAGGCAGGGAAACTGACCACTGAGTCACCCAACACAGGAACAGCCCCTTCCTCTTTCTGGCTATTCCAATGACCACAAGTAAATAGGATGGGTATTTTTGTCACAAACTTGCTCCATATTGGATATTATTGGCCTTAGAGATACCCGTGCTCTTGTCCTTGTTGTCAGAAGGGAAACTGAGATCTGGAAAGAGGACGGGAGTTTCTCAGGGTCACATGGAAGGTTTACAACTGAAGATGTCCCAAGGCTGCATGGCTGCAAGGCATTGCCTCGCCCACGTGCTGCTGCTGCTCGGACACCACACAGAGCTCACCAAATCATGCCTTCTCTGTCCAAAAAAATGCTTTGCTACAAGTAAGGTTCTCTTCCGTAGTGGTCTGAATGGTTAGCTTCCATCATTCATTCCCCTCTGATCTGATCTATCTAAGCCACTCACGGCAATAACCTCAGCTCACTGGTCACTGTGGCTGAGAAGTGGAAAGAAGACTTGCTTCCGGTCAGCGAGGTGAAAACGAGTGTCTGCCAGGAGCAGCGTGGTGGGGGGGATTCTAAATGAGGCTTCCCCACGCTTACCTTCCTCTAGAACCGTATTATTTCCAGGTATCCTTTTGCTACTCTGGGGGTCGTCTTGAGACTGAAGGGTCACCATCTCAAGTCAAAGGCTGTGCACTGAGCAGGCAGAGGGGTGGGATGAAGGGACCCCAAGGTGGTGATGACTCCGAGTTACTAAATCACCCGACTCCAGGATTCTCCCTGTTTCTCGACTTCTCATCATCCGTGATACAAATATTTTTTTATTGTTTGAGCTCTTCAGAATTGGACTTCCACTGACTTGATTGAGTTGCTCTGACTGCTTCCTCCCCATGGGGTCCAGGGAAGTGATCGCCTGCCTGCGCCCAACATCGCAGGGGCAATCCTTGCAAGAACTGCCCTCTTTCTTCTCTCTCTCTCCTTCCACTGCCTTCCACTCCTCGGAGTGATCAGCTGACGGAGGCGGGAGGAGCCTTGACCATCATCTAGTCTCACCCCTGACTCTGTATGGCTGGGTAAGTGAAATTCAGAGGAAGGAAGTGATGTAGTGACTTGCTCTTAATGGCAGAAAGGGTGGGGCCAGGGTGAGAACTCGGGTCCTCCGCTGCCCACTCTGAGCTCTTTTCTGTCGTTTAGTTCTCTTCTGTCTTGCGCGATCTCTCTCTGTATCTTCCATGCATCTCCCTAGGCCTCCCCCTCCTCCGACCAAGATAAACGGACCCTCTCATTTCCAGCTGCGTGGGGCAGCTCAACTGGGGACTTCGGGGGCTTTTGATGAGGCTGTGCTGAGGACACAAGCCTGGGTGCTGCACGAACGCCCGTCAGGCGGCAGGGCCCACAGATGGCTCCCCAGCACTGGGAGTGACAGGATTCCATGGCCCAGCTCCACGGAGCGGGCTCAGCTGGCGCTCCTTCCCGGCTTATCCTGCTTCCCACTGACTTGGAGAGACAGCCGTGTGGTGGGGGGTTTGTGTGGGTTTATTTACTCTTAATAACAAGCTCATATTTTAGATATTCCCCCCAGGTGTTTCTGCTCATTTGGGTTAAGTACAAAACTGTGGATCTAAGCACAGAATGTGGGGACCTAAAAAAACAAAACGACACCCCAGCCTCCGTATAACAGAACTCGGGTCCCCTTGAAGGAGCCAGTATCCAGGGTCCTGCCCTGGCCAAAGCAAAGCCGCAGTGGGGCCATGTTTGTTATCAGCAAACTCCAGACCCATCTGCTTTCCTTGGTGTCTGCTCTGCCCTTGGGTCCTCCTTGATTCAGGTCAGGAAACATTGACTGAGCAACTCCTGTGGCCAGACCGGGTGCTCTGTCCAGAGTAAAAATACACAGTTCCATGTTCCAGAAGGTCCCAGTCTTGTGAGGAGACAAGAAAAATACCTGCGCTTGTCATGGCATGTGGTAAGCTCTGCCATGGAACACAGGCCTCCCTGCACCATCCAGCCCTTCTGGCCAAGGCCAGTGGGGCTTCCACACAGGGCCCTGCCTCACCACGCCTGCAGTCCTGCTCCTCCAGGGAGACCCACTTCCCTTCCCCACAGCTCCACTTCCGGCACACTTGCCTCCCTTCCAGCCTGCCCTGCACAGCCAATGAAAGTGTCTCTCGCCCACCTGGGAGAAGCAAAGGCATCACGTGGGTCCACATTCTTCCTCCCACCACCGAATGGTGAAGGCCCTGTCTCAGCATCCTAGATGCCTGGTGTGACCCATTTCCCTGTGAAGTGGGTATCCTTCCTCCCATCAATGGCCAGTCACCTCCCATGTGCCCTTAACCCCATCCCTTCTCACTTTCTCAAGGTCATCACCTCATGGGTTAACCCCTCTTGCCTGGCATTGCCAATATTTCCTCTTGGAATATTCCTACCTGCCTCTCAACACCTTCACCCTCCAACCTACTCTAATCCAGTTTCCATCCCCCACACTGTCAAAATTTACTTTGTCAAGGTCACCAGTGACCTCCATGAGGTCACGAGATCCGACGGATATTTTTCATTGGTTATCTTACTAGGAGGCTCAGTCAGCAGCTTCAGATGGAGATGCCTGCTCCCGCCTTAAAACACACACACACACACACTCTCTCTCAGCTTCTGTGCCCCCAAGCTTTCTGATCTTCCTCCCTTCTCACTGCTCCTTCTTAGCCATGTTGGCTCAGTTCCCACCCCCACCCTCGAAGTGTTGGATCCTAAGGGCTCCATCCCTGGACATCTTCTCTTTTCTACCCACATTCATTCTCAGGTGATCTTACCTAGTGTCTTGGATTGACATAATGATTGCTCCTAAAGATATATGTTCACTCATGCCTCCGAACTTGACTTTTCACATCTTGCCTCCACTGCTCCACAATTATATCAAGATGATGATATCCAAGCCTGAATTCTTAACCCACCCAACCAACCCCATGTGATAGGCAGATACTGCCCAAGATTTCCCACCCCGCCAGTGCGGTCCCTGGGATTGTGAAGGTAATGGACTTTGTTTTTTCACGACTAGGTTATGTCACTACAGCACCAATAACTTTAAGAAAGGGAGATTTTTTTCCCCCAGGTGGGACTACCTGAATCACATGAGCCCTTTAAAAGCACAGAAATTTCTCCTGTTGGTGGCAGAAGAGGAGTGGAGAGGGATTCCACTTGAAGCAGATTCTCTGTTGCTGGCTTGGAGGTGGACGGGGCCTCAGGGCGAAGTCCTGAGGGCTGAGCTCAGCCTCCAGGAGCTGAGAGCGAGCTCTGGCTGTGAGCAGCAGTCAGACGGGGACTTCAGTCCTGCAACTTCAAGAGCCTGAACCAGAGAGCTTGCAAGAGAACCCTGAGCTCCAGATGAGGACTACAGCTCAGTTCCAGCTTGATTAAAGCTCCATGAGACCCCGTGCCAAGAAGCCAGCTCTGGGCCCAGACGACTGACCTACAGAAACGGTAAGATAATAGAATTGTGTTGCTTTAAGCCATCAAGCCTGTGATAAGGTGTTTTGAAGAAATGCAAACTAAAGCACTCTTCACAGATTTCCCAGCTCAGTAGACATCACCATCAGCCAGCCACTGATGGGGTTAAACCAGAAGTCCTCAAGTCTTTACTTTCCCTTACCCCATCCAAGGCATCAGTGAGCCTTCCCTCTTCTGCCTTCAGAATACACCTTGAACCTCTTCACTTCTTCAACCTTTGCTGCTGCCACCCTGCTCCAGGCCCGGTGACACGTCTTCCCATCACTTACAACCGACCGGCTTTTCCCTCCTAGCCCCGCACCCGCCAGTCATTTCTCCCACAGCAGCCGGAACACTGTTCTGAAAGCATCAGTTGAATGATGCCAGCCCCCGGTTAAAATCCATCAGCAGCTCCCTGCTACACATCAAAGAACATCCGTGCGTCTCACTGCATCCTACAAAATTCTCTGGCCTGACTCCTGCCGGTTTTTTTTGTTGTTGTTGTTTTCTTTTTTCTTTCTTTCTTTTTTTTTTTTTTTTTTTTAAACAAACTCATTTCATATCCTCTTCCCCTCAGCCTGGCAGCACTGGTTATTTCCTTCACAGCACATATCACAATTCGAAGCTAGTTTATTGACTGTCTGTGTGGGTGGATGGGGGAAGGGGGCGGTAGGTGCCTGTCTTCTCTGTTAGATGGCAGGCTCCCTGATGGCCCAGAGCCTTCCTGCTGTGTTTCCCTTATTCCATACAGGGCACTCCCATGCAATGCTTTTTCCTTTTGGGCTCAGGTGGGACAAATGCCTTTCTCCTGACACTTGATCCCCTCTGGGAGGTACAGAAACTCCCCAAGAAGCACCTACAGGCTAAATTTACTCTTGGGGACCTGCAAGGAGGGTAGAATAACCATGGAGGCTTCCAGCCGTCGCTGACCATGCCGCCTACCCTCTGGAGTCCACTAGAGGACATATGTGTGGATTTTCTTCCATGGGTCTTGGGCTTCTGTCCCAGGGGCCCCCATCCCTGGTGCCCAGGGGACTTGTGCTGGGGGATCCATAGGGAGCTGCTTCTCTCCTGTCTAATTAAGACCTCAGGAAGAAAGATATGAGAATATCCCTCTGCCCCAGAGCCAGCTGTGACCCAGCTCAATAAAGCCATCTGCTGGGAAATGCAGACCCTCGTTCTGCCTCACACTGGCTGCTGCTGTGCGCAAGTTGTTTGTGGGTAAAGCTTGGTCTGGATGGCTCTGGAGATGAGGGGCTCTCCTGGGGTGAAATTCGGGGTGGCACCAGCCTGGGCTGCCCCTCTACTGCTAAAGAAAATCACCTTTATTAACACTAGTATAGGGTGCTGCTCCCTGCCTGGCTGAGGGCAGGTCCCCCGGGAGCCTTGTTGCAGGCTCTCCCATCTGTGAGCTGGTTAAGCAGGGAAAATGGAAATCCCCAGCGGTTTGGAGACAGCCTTTCCATTGGCTCACTGTGGAAATGATACAGGAAAATGGGGTGCGAGAGGATGGCCATGCCCCAGGTCTTGGTTGAGTCCCTGGGATGTAACCCCCATGAGGGTCCCTGGCTTCGCGCAGCAAAGTATTCAAGAGCGAGCCACAGTTGAGTAAAGGTAGATTTATTCAGAGAGATCCATAGTGCATGGAGTACAGGCCGTCTCAGAAGGCAAGTAAAAGCCCATGAGGTGTGGAATTGGGTGCTTAGTTCAGTGTAAACTAGATACGTACTTCATAGACAGAGTGTGGGCCACCTTGGAAGGCAAGGGAGGGCGAGGCTGCCAGGCGTGGTGGTGGTAGTTTTTATAGGTTTGGTAGCTTCATATGCTAACAAGTGGGAGGATTATTCCAACTACTTTGGGGAAGGGGCTGGGGTTCCTGGGAATTGGGCCACCATCCACTTTTTGACCTTCTTTGATCAGCCTTGGAACTGTTATGGCGCCTGTGGGCGTGCCATTCACCACGCTAACACATTGCAATGGCGTATAATGAAGCTCAGGGTCTACTGGCAGTTGCGTTCTCCACCATCTTGGTGCTAATTGTTGTGTCATTCCTTCCATGGCTGTGCCCTGCCCCCTTCCTTTCTATCTCAGAAAAGTGCTGGTCCTCTCAGGGCCTCAGTTTTTCCATTGTAAATGGGGTTCCCCCTCTCCCCCTGGATCTTAAAGTCTATTGCAAGGATTAAATGATGTAGCAGAGGGAAAGGGCCTGGCACGGTGCTCCGTATCCAGCAGCAGAGCAGGGGCTCAAAATGATAGGCCATTGTTACTGCTGCTATCAGTGAATGAACTCTGCCAAGGCAGCTTGTCCTAGATCCACAGCTAAAAACCTGTGGAAATGACAAGAATCATAATAAAAAATTAAAAGTCCAGGGCTCTGGAGTACATTTGTTAAAGTGTCAGGCAGAGTTTTTTTTATCCCACATAAGTTGGCTGAGTCTCTGGAGGTCACACTGCTCAGGGCTGTCCCCTGGGGAACAGGAAAGCAAGCCGCAGGCCCTCTGGGACCCTAGCCTGGGCCCGGGAGGGGAGGTCCTGCCCTACCCTGCCCTCTGCAGAGCCTGGGGAGCCGTATGCCTGGTTGAGGGCCCTCTTGGGGGAGAAAAGCAGGGAGAGGGAGAGAGGCAGTGACAGTGTTTGCCTAGGCCCTTGCAGAGAGCTGTGGCATTAAAGGCACAGAGAAAGCCCACGGAGAACTTGCCTGGCCCTGGCCAGGCTCCCCAGGCCAGCCCTGAACTAGAATATGGCCTCTTGGGCTGCTTCTTTTCATCCCCAGGGCTTCCCCCCCCACCCCCACCGGCCATGCTGTATGCGTGCATCGTACACACGGATTGCTCCAGGAGCTGTCCCAGGGAGTCTCGTGTCAGGATAGGGTTCACTCAGGGCTGAGGCAAGGGTCTCTCACTTCCAAGCTCACACAGGGACAGTGGCAGAACATTTGAATGGTCAACATACCTGCTTTGACTGCACACCTGCCTCCATCTCTGGTGACAGACTTCAAATGCAAAGTTTTCACGTATCCAGGGTGATGTGGGGACTGTGTCATGAAAAGCTTGTAAGAAATGGGATGAAAGGAGAGAGGAGGGTATAGCTCAGTGGTAGAGCAGGTGCTTAGCATGCACGAGGTCCTGGGTTCAGTCCCCAGTCCTTCCATTAAAAAAATATTAAATAAATAAACCTAATTACCTCCCCCACCCCTCAAAAAAGCTTAAAAAAAAAAAAAGAAATGGGATGAGAGGGGTCACAAGAATTCTTCCTAGAGGGTAGAGCTCTATATTAATTAGAGGGAAAATATTGACTGGCTGTGTGACCTTAAGGGCGAGACCCCAAGGGCCTGCTGAGAAGAAAGATGGTGCAGAACTACTGTTAAGCGGTATGCTGTGCAGTGAGAGCAGATGCAGCAAATGGAGCAGGAAGGCTGGTGAAGATGAGGGACTGCTCGAAAGGGCCTCTTTGCCATGACCCTAGGCAAATAGGACTAAACCCACAAAATGCCGGGTGTGAGTGGAGTGGACCTGGAAGCCATAGGTAAGGTCATGTTCCAACTCAGAGGGAAACTGAGGCAGCTGGAACAGGCCAGAAGCCAAGGCCATAGGGCACTTTGAGAGCATAATCCCCTGTAAGTTCATGAGGCATGGCGTGTACTTTGGACTCTCAGACCGTGGAGGTGGGGTGGGGTGAAGACTTGAGTCCAGGATAGCCAGATCTCCAAGGGACAGGAACACCCCCAGGTGGGCTCTGGGTTTGACGTTGTTATGCAATAAAGAACTTGATGGCCTTTGTCCTTGGTTCCTAGAAGAGATACTCTAAATCCTTGGAATTTCCCTAGTAATGAGTGTCTTTGTTCTTCATGAGCCCACACGTTTATGTTAATGGGATGGCTCAGGATGGGAGATGACCACCAGAGAGACCAACCATGGTCTTTGAGCCCACCTGACCTGCAGGGAGTACTGAGTTCAGTCACTTGGCCAATGACCCAATTTGTCGTTCCTTTGGACTGAAACCCCAGGAGGAACTCTGCACACCAAAGCTCAGCGGACCTTCTTGGCTGGTGAGCGCACACTATGCCCCAAGAGTGACGTGCCCTGATTCCACAGGGAGAGGATGTAGAAACTCCATGTTGGGTACTATACCAGACCTCGCCCAATGCATCCTCATTTGGCTGGTCCTGGTCTGTGTCCTTCACAATGAAACTGGAATCATAAGCATGGTGCTTCCTGAGTTTTATGAGTTGCTTCTAATGAATTCTCAAACCTGAAGGGGTCGTGAGACTTCCCCCAAGCTTGTGGCCAGCTGGTCAGAATTATGAATGATCTGGGGTACCCCTGAACCTGTGGCTGGTGTCTGAAGTGAGGGGGGTGTTGTTGGGGCCTATGCTTTTAATCTATAGGGGGGGTCTCTGCAAATGCCAGGTGATTGGCATCAGAACTGGGTTGGAGCACACTAGCCAGCTCAAAGGAAGTACTTCTCTAGTCAGTATGTGGTCCCTCCCTTCCCTCTTCTCACACCTCTCAGTAAACACTCAAATTACAACCCTGAAGGAAACGATCCTCTATTCCTCTCTTTGGCCCTGAATTCCGGTGGAACGAGTCTTTGTTATGTCCTGTTTGTCTTGTGCCCTCACCTACGCTCCTCACCAAAGACGACAGGGGCATAAGCTTAGGGCAGGGCCGCCTGCTCCGAGTGGGTGGTTCTTTGGGAGGGCATATGTAAACAATAAACACAGCTTCACTTTTGCAAAGGCAGCACAGGACTTCTGTTTGGGAGGTCCTTGGGACCACAATCTGGTTCTGAGGCGTCTTCAAGCTGCTTTTGCACAGCAGGCGTATGGTTTTGACTTTGTCTGTATATTTGTTTGACGAGGCTTGGAGTGGGGGCTACTGGAAGTTACAGGGTAGGGGTGCTTAAGTCAAGTCCAACCCAGGCCACTCCTCGGCCTGACCATCATCCTTTGGGTGAGGCATACAGCCCCGAAAAGGTAAGAATGGAGAGGGAGCAGATTCTAAATCTCCCCCTCAGCGCAATGCCATTTCATTGTACTTAAAATAATTAAACAAATCTGTAAACCATGTTTCCATTGCATTAGTTTACTTCACTTGGCCTCGCAATGTGAGGATCATAATTACTTAAATATTTCCCTTTACTATTTTTCAAAACATTTTTCTAAATTGTCAAAAAACATTCTGGAGACAGTTGGATAAAAAACATAGTGAACATGTGTCTGATTAATTTTTTAAGACAATCAAGATCAAATGCATAAAAAAAATGATTGGATACAGTTTCAGTGCAACAATAAAAGACAGAAATCTCAGAGCAGAGAGTTCAATGAGTCATGAGGAAAAAAATGTATTCATCATTTTTCCTCTGGTATCTCCTGGAACACAGATGACAGTGAAGGTACTGGCCCAGTGTGTAAATTGCCAAAGGTGGAGCATAGCCGAAGGAGCGTGGTCTGGTGGGGGGGCATCCTGCCGTGTGTGTTCCCGGATGCAGGACCCATCCTGATGTCGGGGTTATAAAACAAGAGATCACTCTGAGCAGCCATTCTTTGTCGCCTGTCATTACAAACAACTTGAGGGCAATCTGCTGGCATCCTGACAAGTGGATCGTCCCTCATCTGCCAGCTGACAATCAGGCCACCGTCTCGAGGCCATCGATGGAGCCACTGGGTGATGGAAAGCCGCTTGTCAAAAGAGTGTTTATGACGTTAACTCACAAGCACTTCCCTAGCTTGAACTGAATTTTGTTTTACTTTATTCAATTTATTTTGCTGAGTCTGTTTCTTAAACTTATTGTTTAAGTTCCAATGAACAATTGGGAATCAGAGAATGTGATTTCTTTCTCTAGCAAAATTTCTTTCTCTGCCTTCCTTCTCTGCCACCCGCTGCCTGGCAGACATCACAAGTGGAGGAGAGGCAGGAACCCTGTCTGAGCTCTGCATCCTTCTAGAAGCTGGGAGAAGGTTCCAGGCAGGGGGGACTCCACAATCCCTGTTTTGCTTAGGCATTGAGAGCACACACACCAGGGCTCCGTCCTGAATCCTAAATGGGAACTTCTTTGAAGGGAAGGCAGTGCCCTCAGAGTCATGGCCCTGTTAACTGCTCTCACATCCCCATGACCTTTTCTTTGTTTTACCCTTTAATTTTTTACATTTTTTTCTTTATAGTACAGAGTGCCTTTTGGTTTTACATGGCAAAATATTGGGGGCTGTTATCTCTGTTTCCTCATTACAAATTAGTCTTTGTCTCTCTCACACGTAAAGGGCAGATGCTGGCAGAGGTCTTGCCTGGTGTGGCTCACGCCTTCCCAGGAGCTGGAGTCAGTCTGAGTGGAAATCTTGGACCAGGAGCCAGGAAGACTTGCTGCAGCTTAGTTAGACGTTGCCTGCAGAGTTCGGTGCTCTCCGTTGTCCCGCACAGAGCGGTGGGTCTGGTGAAGCGGGACAAAGTGACCCTGCAGTGGGCGTGCACCAGCCCACAAGCTGTCCCTTGGAGACCTCGTTCAGGGCTGGAGGGTCGGCTCTGTTTGTGGATCGCGCATCTCTTTTCTGGTCCTGAGAGCTAGAACATTTTTTTGTAGAAGAGGACTGGCCAGTTAGAATTACGCACAGACCATGACTTTGCATCTTGATGTTCTTTCTACACGTTAAGCAGAGGATGCTCTAGAAGCCCCAGGGCTGGGGCAGGGGTCGTGAGGGTGGGTGGATGGGGGAGAAGTAAGATCTGGCTGCTAATAACGGAACGTGCGTGCAGGGAGGCTGAGCGCATGCGCATTCTCACACTTGCACGGGCTGGCTCAGGGAGCCACGCCTCCTCTGAAGGAAGACAGTGGATGGAGGGGAAGGGCCGTAGTGGGTGATGGCTTCTCGGAGAGCTTCAGACTGGACTACAGCGAAGTTGCTTCTGTTCCCTGGGCATCCGGGCTGTCCTTCTGCAAGCTTGCTTGCCCTCCACTGTATCTTACCACTCCCCTCCTCCAAAATTTTAGGTTCTAATTCTCTTAAAATTTTTCAAGTTAAAGTGATTTGATATATTTTGCTCCCATAATTTGGTGAGGATTTCTTGCCAATCTTGATAATCACTGGATGAGCCTGAAGATGTAAGGGCGGTGGCCTGGACCCGCCCCAGTACGGTGCACGCTGTGGAGGGGACTCTGGGCAGGGAGCTGCAGCCTCACTGCAGGCGGCTCTGCCATGTCTGCTGAAGCCCCCTCCTCTCACCAGTTCTTCACCCACTGACTACAGTCCGACCGAAAGGAACCTTGGGTTTCACTCCATCCTCCAGCATGACATCAATCATGTGAGCCTTTGCCAGGGAATTCGAGGGCCTCCTGAATAATTCAGAAGTGCTACATAGAATACTTGCTGCTCCCAAGTGTTAATGAAAATATCAAGGGAATTAATTAACAGTCAATTATATCAATTTTAGATTTGGACATTGATTCTGATGCTGAAAGCTAAATCTGCATTTGTTGCCACCCGTTCCTTTCCCCGATTCTCAACTTGTCTTAGTCATTTCCAATCAAACTTATAAGGGGAGGGGGAACACGCTCAAATTATTTCCTTTCCCTCGCTCTGTTGCAGCCGGCTTCAGATAAATAAGGATAAGAAGAACTCTCAGTAATATATATTTTCTACAACCCGAGGTGTACAGGTGCTATCTTGGTCTCTGTATTAAACTGCTTTGGGGAAAAGGGAGTTTGAATCTATGGATAATAAATTACCAACAAAGGCGAAAAAGCAAAAATAATGTGCATGCTATTTGCATAGATATGTATATTTTGCCCGGACCATGATGTAGAAGAGCTCACAGAGATGGGGAAAAGGCAAAGGGGACCACAGGTAGTGTCCTCGCTACCTGTTACTACAACTAAAGCCTGGGAGTTTGTCCATTCTGCACGCGTGACATGTTTGCTGTCACATATGAAGGGATTTTTTTTTTTAAACCCTCTGTGATCTTTGATATTAAGAAAAGGCATTTCATTGAAAACAGTCTTTGCATGATTTGGCACGAGTCGTCTAGACTGCTTTATGAGAAATGACAGCTAGTAGGAAAGTAATTAAAGATGTATTTTGCTGAAAGCAAAAGTATTTTTGGAATCAATACCAACCATCTTTCATTTGCCAGCTCTTTCCACAATCATTGTGCATTATCTGGAGGATCTCAATCCTAGAGAACAGGGTATCTTAATTCTGAAGCATGGGGTGCCAGCCCCTTTCTGGTGTCCCTTTTGAGTCCTTCATCTTCTTCCTTGCAACCCTCAGGTTGGGCGGAGAAGGGCGCAGTCAGTGTGGTGGGGAAGGAGCGAGCGGATTTCTCACTGAGAAGCTGGCACCTCTTTGGCTTCTCCTGGGGCAGAGGAGATATTTGAGAAGTAGCAACAGAGGGGCTGGGTAAGTGGGACAAAGGTTGGGGTGGCAGTGATGGCAGTGCCTGTGGTTTTGAGTTAGAGACAATGGGGCAGAAATCTTCATTCATGCTTTCTAGAATTCTCAAAGCAGCAAGAAATCTGTCCTATTTCCTCCACCCTTTTTAGAGGGAGTGTTGTCCCTGGCTGGTCCGGAGCACCCCGTGGGTCAGGATGGTGTCTTCCCTCTTCCCTGTGAGGTGCCAGGTACCCTGCATGTACCCCATGTGTGGCCAAGGCTTGACTGATGACTGCAAAATCAGGCTCCTGACCTGCGGGAATATGTGTCTGGCTCTAGTCTCCACTTTT